>NW_027175198.1:907500-962500 GCF_028021215.1 Eschrichtius robustus
ATTAAGGAACAGGTTAAAAATAGAATGCTAATGTGATTTCAGGATAATGGGTGTGTTCCTTATCTTCTCCTACTGTCTAAACTCTTCTCCATGGCTGGACCCCCAAATAATATTCCTTGACGTGCTAAGGGGTATCTAGGGAGTGGGATAGGTTTAATAACTACCCTAACCCTAACGCGTACCCTAACCCTAACTCCTACCCTAACCCTAACACGAACCCTAATCCTAACCCGTACCCTAAACCGAGCCCTAACCTTCAAACTAACCCTAACCCTAACCCTAACCCATACGCTACGCCGTACACGAACCCGTACCCGAACCCGTACCCTAAGCCGTACCCTAACCCTAACCCTAACCCTAAGCTACCCTTGACTGCTTCTGCCTCCAATAGATTTCCTAAGCACTAGTGTTTTAAGGAACAGGTTAAAAAGAGAATCCTAATGTGATTTCAGGATAATGGGTGTGTTCCTTATCTTCTCCTAGTGTCTAAACTCTTCTCCATGGCTGGACCCCCAAATAATATTCCTTAACGTGCTAAGGGGTATCTAGAGAGTGGGATAGGTTTAATAACTACCCTAACCCTAACGCGTACCCTAACCCTAACCCCTACCCTAACCCTAACACGTACCCTAATCCTAACCCGTAACATAAACCGAGCCCTAACCCTCAAACTAACCCTAACCCTAAACCTAAACCATACCCTACGCCGTACCCGAACCCGTAACCGAACCCGTACCCGAACCCGTACCCTAAGCCGTACCCTAACCCTAACCCTAACCCTAAGCTACCCTTGACTGCTTCTGCCTCCAATAGATTTCCTAAGCACTAGTGTTTTAAGGAACAGGTTAAAAAGAGAATCCTAATGTGATTTCTTGATAATGGGTGTGTTCCTTATCTTCTCCTAGTGTCTAAACTCTTCTCCATGGCTGGACCCCCAAATAATATTCCTTGACGTGCTAAGGGGTATCTAGAGAGTGGGATAGGTTTAATAACTACCCTAACCCTAACGCGTACCCTAACCCTAACCCCTACCCTAACCCTAACACGTACCCTAATCCTAACCCGTACCCTAAACCGAGCCCTAACCTTCAAACTAACCCTAACCCTAACCCATACCCTACGCCGTACACGAACCCGTACCCGAAACCGTACCCTAAGCCGTACCCTAACCTTAACCCTAACCCTAAACGTAACCCTAACCCTAAGCTACCCTTGACTGCTTCTGCCTCCAATAGATTTCCTAAGCACTAGTGTTTTAAGGAACAGGTTAAAAAGAGAATCCTAATGTGATTTCTTGATAATGGGTGTGTTCCTTATCTTCTCCTAGTGTCTAAACTCTTCTCCATGGCTGGACACCCAAATAATATTCCTTGACGTGCTAAGGGGTATCTAGAGAGTGGGATAGGTTTAATAACTACCCTAACCCTAACGCGTACCCTAACCCTAACACGTACCCTAATCCTAACCCGTACCCTAAACCGAGCCCTAACCCTCAAACTAACCCTAACCCTAACCCTAACCCATACCCTACGCCGTACCCGAACCCGTACCCGAACCCGTACCGTAAGCCGTACCCTAAAGCTAACCCTAACCCTAACCCTAACCCTAACCCTAAGCTACCCTTGACTGCTTCTGCCTCCAATAGATTTCCTAAGCACTAGTGTTTTAAGGAACAGGTTAAAAAGAGAATCCTAATGTGATTTCTTGATAATGGGTGTGTTCCTCATCTTCTCCTACTGTCTAAATTCTTCTCCATGGCTGGAACCCCAAATAATATTCCTTGACTTGCTAAGGGGTATCTAGGGAGTGGGATAGGTTTAATAACTACCCTAACCCTAACGCGTACCCTAACCCTAACCCCTACCCTAACCCTAACACGAACCCTAATCCTAACCCGTACCCTAAACCGAGCCCTAACCTTCAAACTAACCCTAACCCTAACCCATACCCTACGCCGTACACGAACCCGTACCCGAAACCGTACCCTAAGCCGTACCCTAACCCTAACCCTAACCCTAAACGTAACCCTAACCCTAAGCTACCCTTGACTGCTTCTGCCTCCAATAGATTTCCTAAGCACTAGTGTTTTAAGGAACAGGTTAAAAAGAGAATCCTAATGTGATTTCTTGATAATGGGTGTGTTCCTTATCTTCTCCTAGTGTCTAAACTCTTCTCCATGGCTGGACACCCAAATAATATTCCTTGACGTGCTAAGGGGTATCTAGAGAGTGGGATAGGTTTAATAACTACCCTAACCCTAACGCGTACCCTAACCCTAACACGTACCCTAATCCTAACCCGTACCCTAAACCGAGCCCTAACCCTCAAACTAACCCTAACCCTAACCCTAACCCATACCCTACGCCGTACCCGAACCCGTACCCGAACCCGTACCCTAAGCCGTACCCTAAAGCTAACCCTAACCCTAACCCTAACCCTAACCCTAAGCTACCCTTGACTGCTTCTGCCTCCAATAGATTTCCTAAGCACTAGTGTTTTAAGGAACAGGTTAAAAAGAGAATCCTAATGTGATTTCTTGATAATGGGTGTGTTCCTCATCTTCTCCTACTGTCTAAATTCTTCTCCATGGCTGGAACCCCAAATAATATTCCTTGACTTGCTAAGGGGTATCTAGGGAGTGGGATAGGTTTAATAACTACCCTAACCCTAACGCGTACCCTAACCCTAACCCCTACCCTAACCCTAACACGAACCCTAATCCTAACCCGTACCCTAAACCGAGCCCTAACCTTCAAACTAACCCTAACCCTAACCCTAACCCATACCCTACGCCATACACGAACCCGTACCCGAACCCGTACCCTAAGCCGTACCCTAACCCTAACCCTAACCCTAACCCTAACCCTAAGCTACCCTTGACTGCTTCTGCCTCCAATAGATTTCCTAAGCACTAGTGTTTTAAGGAACAGGTTAAAAAGAGAATCCTAATGTGATTTCTTGATAATGGGTGTGTTCCTTATCTTCTCCTAGTGTCTAAACTCTTCTCCATGGCTGGACACCCAAATAATATTCCTTGACGTGCTAAGGGGTATCTAGAGAGTGGGATAGGTTTAATAACTACCCTAACCCTAACGCGTACCCTAACCCTAACCCCTACCCTAACCCTAACACGTACCCTAATCCTAACCCGTACCCTACACCGAGCCCTAACCCTCAAACTAACCCTAACCCTAACCCTAACCCATATCGTACGCCATACCCAAACCCGTACCCGAAACCGTACCCGAACCCGTACCCTAATCCGTACCCTAACCCAAACCCTAACCCTAAGCTACCCTTGACTGCTTCTGCCTCCAATAGATTTCCTAAGCACTAGTGTTTTAAGGAACAGGTTAAAAAGAGAATCCTAATGTGATTTCTTGATAATGGGTGTGTTCCTTATCTTCTCCTAGTGTCTAAACTCTTCTCCATGGCTGGACCCCCAAATAATATTCCTTGACGTGCTAAGGGGTATCTAGAGAGTGGGATAGGTTTAATAACTACCCTAACCCTAACGCCTACCCTAACCCTAACCCCTACCCTAACCCTAACACGTACCCTAACCCTAAGCCGTACCCTAACCCAAACCCTAACCCTAAGCTACCCTTGACTGCTTCTGCCTCCAATAGATTTCCTAAGCAGTAGTGTTTTAAGGAACAGGTTAAAAAGAGAATCCTAATGTGATTTATTGATAATGGGTGTGTTCCTTATCTTCTCCTAGTGTCTAAACTCTTCTCCATGGCTGGACCCCCAAATAATATTCCTTGAAGTGCTAAGGGGTATCTAGAGAGTGGGATAGGTTTAATAACTACCCTAACCCTAACGCGTACCCTAACCCTAAACCCTACCCTAACCCTAACACGTACCCTAACCCTAAGCCGTACCCTAACCCAAACCCTAACCCTAAGCTACCCTTGAATGCTTCTGCCTCCAATAGATTTCCTAAGCACTAGTGTTTTAAGGAACAGGTTAAAAAGAGAATCCTAATGTGATTTCTTGATAATGGGTGTGTTCTTTATCTTCTCCTAGTGTCTAAACTCTTCTCCATGGCTGGACCCCCAAAAAATATTCCTTGACGTGCTAAGGGATATCTAGGGAGTGGGATAGGTTTAATAACTACCCTAACCCTAACGCGTACCCTAACCCTAACCCCTACCCTAACCCTAACACGTACCCTAATCCTAACCCGTACCCTAAACCGAGCCCTAACCTTCAAACTAAACCTAACCCTAACCCATACCCTACGCCGTACACGAACCCGTACCCGAAACCGTACCCTAATTCGTACCCTAACCCTAACCCTAACCCTAAACCTAACCCTAACCCTAAGCTACCCTTGACTGCTTCTGCCTCCAATAGATTTCCTAAGCACTAGTGTTTTAAGGAACAGGTTAAAAAGAGAATCCTAATGTGATTTCTTGATAATGGGTGTGTTCCTTATCTTCTCCTAGTGTCTAAACACTTCTCCATGGCTGGACACCCAAATAATATTCCTTGACGTGCTAAGGGGTATCTAGAGAGTGGGATAGGTTTAATAACTACCCTAACCCTAACGCGTACCCTAACCCTAACACGTACCCTAATCCTAACCCGTACCCTAAACCGAGCCCTAACCCTCAAACTAACCCTAACCCTAACCCTAACCCATACCCTACGCCGTACCCGAACCCGTACCCGAACCCGTACCCTAAGCCGTACCCTAACCCTAACCCTAACCCTAACCCTAACCCTAAGCTACCCTTGACTGCTTCTGCCTCCAATAGATTTCCTAAGCACTAGTGTTTTAAGGAACAGGTTAAAAAGAGAATCCTAATGTGATTTCTTGATAATGGGTGTGTTCCTTATCTTCTCCTAGTGTCTAAACTCTTCTCCATGGCTGGACCCCCAAATAATATTCCTTGACGTGCTAAGGGGTATCTAGAGAGTGGGATAGGTTTAATAACTACCCTAACCCTAACGCGTACCCTAACCCTAACCCCTACCCTAACCCTAACACGTACCCTAACCCTAAGCCGTACCCTAACCCAAACCCTAACCCTAAGCTACCCTTGACTGCTTCTGCCTCCAATAGATTTCCTAAGCAGTAGTGTTTTAAGGAACAGGTTAAAAAGAGAATCCTAATGTGATTTATTGATAATGGGTGTGTTCCTTATCTTCTCCTAGTGTCTAAACTCTTCTCCATGGCTGGACCCCCAAATAATATTCCTTGACGTGCTAAGGGGTATCTAGAGAGTGGGATAGGTTTAATAACTACCCTAACCCTAACGCGTACCCTAACCCTAACCCCTACCCTAACCCTAACACGTACCCTAACCCTAAGCCGTACCCTAACCCAAACCCTAACCCTAAGCTACCCTTGACTGCTTCTGCCTCCAATAGATTTCCTAAGCACTAGTGTTTTAAGGAACAGGTTAAAAAGAGAATCCTAATGTGATTTCTTGATAATGGGTGTGTTCTTTATCTTCTCCTAGTGTCTAAACTCTTCTCCATGGCTGGACCCCCAAAAAATATTCCTTGACGTGCTAAGGGGTATCTAGAGAGTGGGATAGGTTTAATAACTACCCTAACCCTAACGCGTACCCTAACCCTAACCCCTACCCTAACCCTAACACGTACCCTAATCCTAACCCGTACCCTAAACCGAGCCCTAACCTTCAAACTAAACCTAACCCTAACCCATACCCTACGCCGTACACGAACCCGTACCCGAAACCGTACCCTAATTCGTACCCTAACCCTAACCCTAACCCTAAACCTAACCCTAACCCTAAGCTACCCTTGACTGCTTCTGCCTCCAATAGATTTCCTAAGCACTAGTGTTTTAAGGAACAGTTTAAAAAGAGAATCCTAATGCGATTTTTTGATAATGGGTGTGTTCCTTATCTTCTCCTAGTGTCTAAACACTTCTCCATGGCTGGACACCCAAATAATATTCCTTGACGTGCTAAGGGGTATCTAGAGAGTGGGATAGGTTTAATAACTACCCTAACCCTAACGCGTACCCTAACCCTAACACGTACCCTAATCCTAACCCGTACCCTAAACCGAGCCCTAACCCTCAAACTAACCCTAACCCTAACCCTAACCCATACCCTACGCCGTACCCGAACCCGTACCCGAACCCGTACCCTAAGCCGTACCCTAACCCTAACCCTAACCCTAACCCTAACCCTAAGCTACCCTTGACTGCTTCTGCCTCCAATAGATTTCCTAAGCACTAGTGTTTTAAGGAACAGGTTAAAAAGAGAATCCTAATGTGATTTCTTGATAATGGGTGTGTTCCTTATCTTCTCCTAGTGTCTAAACTCTTCTCCATGGCTGGACACCCAAATAATATTCCTTGACGTGCTAAGGGGTATCTAGAGAGTGGGATAGGTTTAATAACTACCCTAACCCTAACGCGTACCCTAACCCTAACCCCTACCCTAACCCTAACACGTACCCTAATCCTAACCCGTACCCTACACCGAGCCCTAACCCTCAAACTAACCCTAACCCTAACCCTAACCCATATCGTACGCCATACCCAAACCCGTACCCGAAACCGTACCCGAACCCGTACCCTAATCCGTACCCTAACCCAAACCCTAACCCTAAGCTACCCTTGACTGCTTCTGCCTCCAATAGATTTCCTAAGCACTAGTGTTTTAAGGAACAGGTTAAAAAGAGAATCCTAATGTGATTTCTTGATAATGGGTGTGTTCCTTATCTTCTCCTAGTGTCTAAACTCTTCTCCATGGCTGGACCCCCAAATAATATTCCTTGACGTGCTAAGGGGTATCTAGAGAGTGGGATAGGTTTAATAACTACCCTAACCCTAACGCGTACCCTAACCCTAACCCCTACCCTAACCCTAACACGTACCCTAACCCTAAGCCGTACCCTAACCCAAACCCTAACCCTAAGCTACCCTTGACTGCTTCTGCCTCCAATAGATTTCCTAAGCAGTAGTGTTTTAAGGAACAGGTTAAAAAGAGAATCCTAATGTGATTTATTGATAATGGGTGTGTTCCTTATCTTCTCCTAGTGTCTAAACTCTTCTCCATGGCTGGACCCCCAAATAATATTCCTTGACGTGCTAAGGGGTATCTAGAGAGTGGGATAGGTTTAATAACTACCCTAACCCTAACGCGTACCCTAACCCTAACCCCTACCCTAACCCTAACACGTACCCTAACCCTAAGCCGTACCCTAACCCAAACCCTAACCCTAAGCTACCCTTGACTGCTTCTGCCTCCAATAGATTTCCTAAGCACTAGTGTTTTAAGGAACAGGTTAAAAAGAGAATCCTAATGTGATTTCTTGATAATGGGTGTGTTCTTTATCTTCTCCTAGTGTCTAAACTCTTCTCCATGGCTGGACCCCCAAAAAATATTCCTTGACGTGCTAAGGGATATCTAGGGAGTGGGATAGGTTTAATAACTACCCTAACCCTAACGCGTACCCTAACCCTAACCCCTACCCTAACCCTAACACGTACCCTAATCCTAACCCGTACCCTAAACCGAGCCCTAACCTTCAAACTAAACCTAACCCTAACCCATACCCTACGCCGTACACGAACCCGTACCCGAAACCGTACCCTAATTCGTACCCTAACCCTAACCCTAACCCTAAACCTAACCCTAACCCTAAGCTACCCTTGACTGCTTCTGCCTCCAATAGATTTCCTAAGCACTAGTGTTTTAAGGAACAGGTTAAAAAGAGAATCCTAATGTGATTTCTTGATAATGGGTGTGTTCCTTATCTTCTCCTAGTGTCTAAACACTTCTCCATGGCTGGACACCCAAATAATATTCCTTGACGTGCTAAGGGGTATCTAGAGAGTGGGATAGGTTTAATAACTACCCTAACCCTAACGCGTACCCTAACACTAACACGTACCCTAATCCTAACCCGTACCCTAAACCGACCCCTAACCCTCAAACTAACCCTAACCCTAACCCTAACCCATACCCTACGCCGTACCCGAACCCGTACCCGAACCCGTACCCTAAGCCGTACCCTAAAGCTAACCCTAACCCTAACCCTAACCCTAACCCTAAGCTACCCTTGACTGCTTCTGCCTCCAATAGATTTCCTAAGCACTAGTGTTTTAAGGAACAGGTTAAAAAGAGAATCCTAATGTGATTTCTTGATAATGGGTGTGTTCCTTATCTTCTCCTAGTGTCTAAACTCTTCTCCATGGCTGGACACCCAAATAATATTCCTTGACGTGCTAAGGGGTATCTAGAGAGTGGGATAGGTTTAATAACTACCCTAACCCTAACGCGTACCCTAACCCTAACCTCTACCCTAACCCTAAGACGTACCCTAATCCTAACCCGTAACCTAAACCGAGCCCTAACCCTCAAACTAACCCTAACCCTAACCCTAACCCATACCCTACGCCATAACAGAACCCGTACCCGAACCCGTACACTAAGCCGTACCTAACCCTAACCATAACCCTAAACCTAAACCTAAACCTAACCCTAACCCTAAGCTACCCTTGACTGCTTCTGCCTCCAATAGATTTCCTAAGCACTAGTGTATTAAGGAACAGGTTAAAAAGAGAATCCTAATGTGATTTCAGGATAATGGGTGTGTTCCTTATCTTCTCCTACTGTCTAAACTCTTCTCCATGGCTGGACCCCCAAATAATATTCCTTGACGTGCTAAGGGGTATCTAGGGAGTGGGATAGGTTTAATAACTACCCTAACCCTAACGCGTACCCTAACCCTAACCCCTACCCTAACCCTAACACGAACCCTAATCCTAACCCATACCCTAAACCGAGCCCTAACCTTCAAACTAACCCTAACCCTAACCCTAACCCATACGCTACGCCGTACACGAACCCGTACCCGAACCCGTACCCTAAGCCGTACCCTAACCCTAACCCTAATCCTAAGCTACCCTTGACTGCTTCTGCCTCCAATAGATTTCCTAAGCACTAGTGTTTTAAGGAGCAGGTTAAAAAGAGAATCCTAATGTGATTTCTTGATAATGGGTGTGTTCCTTATCTTCTCCTAGTGTCTAAACTCTTCTCCATGGCTGGACCCCCAAATAATATTCCTTGACGTGCTAAGGGGTATCTAGAGAGTGTGATAGGTTTAATAACTACCCTAACCCTAACGCGTACCCTAACCCTAACCCCTACCCTAACCCTAAGACGTACCCTAATCCTAACCCGTACCCTAAACCGAGCCCTAACCCTCAAACTAACCCTAACCCTAACCCATATCCTACGCCATACACAAACGCGTACCCGAACCCGTACCCGAACCCGTACCCTAAGCCGTACCCTAACCCAAACCCTAACCCTAAGCTACCCTTGACTGCTTCTGCCTCCAATAGATTTCCTAAGCACTAGTGTTTTAAGGAACAGGTTAAAAAGAGAATCCTAATGTGATTTATTGATAATGGGTGTGTTCCTTATCTTCTCCTAGTGTCTAAACTCTTCTCCATGGCTGCACCCCCAAATAATATTCCTTGACGTGCTAAGGGGTATCTAGAGAGTGGGATATGTTTAATAACTACCCTAACCCTAACGCGTACCCTAACCCTAACCCCTACCCTAACCCTAACACGTACACTAATCCTAACACGTAACCTAACCGAGCCCTAACCCTCAAACTAACCCTAACCCTAAACCTAACCCATACCCTACGCCGTACCCGAACCCGTACCCGAACCCGTACCCTAAGCCGTACCCTAACCCTAACCCTAACCCTAAGCTACCCTTGACTGCTTCTGCCTCCAATAGATTTCCTAAGCACTAGTGTTTTAAGGAACAGGTTAAAAAGAGAATCCTAATGTGATTTCTTGATAATGGGTGTGTTCCTTATCTTCTCCTAGTGTCTAAACTCTTCTCCATGGCTGGACCCCCAAATAATATTCCTTGACGTGCTAAGGGTTATCTAGAGAGTGGGATAGGTTTAATAACTACCCTAACCCTAACGCGTACCCTAACCCTAACCTCTACCCTAACCCTAAGACGTACCCTAATCCTAACCCGTAACCTAAACCGAGCCCTAACCCTCAAACTAACCCTAACCCTAACCCTAACCCATACCCTACGCCATAACCGAACCCGTACCCGAACCCGTACACTAAGCCGTACCTAACCCTAACCATAACCCTAACCCTAAACCTAAACCTAACCCTAACCCTAAGCTACCCTTGACTGCTTCTGCCTCCAATAGATTTCCTAAGCACTAGTGTATTAAGGAACAGGTTAAAAAGAGAATCCTAATGTGATTTCAGGATAATGGGTGTGTTCCTTATCTTCTCCTACTGTCTAAACTCTTCTCCATGGCTGGACCCCCAAATAATATTCCTTGACGTGCTAAGGGGTATCTAGGGAGTGGGATAGGTTTAATAACTACCCTAACCCTAACGCGTACCCTAACCCTAACCCCTACCCTAACCCTAACACGAACCCTAATCCTAACCCGTACCCTAAACCGAGCCTTAACCTTCAAACTAACCCTAACCCTAACCCTAACCCATACGCTACGCCGTACACGAACCCGTACCCGAACCCGTACCCTAAGCCGTACCCTAACCCTAACCCTAACCCTAAGCTACCCTTGACTGCTTCTGCCTCCAATAGATTTCCTAAGCACTAGTGTTTTAAGGAACAGGTTAAAAAGAGAATCCTAATGTGATTTCTTGATAATGGGTGTGTTCCTTATCTTCTCCTAGTGTCTAAACTCTTCTCCATGGCTGGACCCCCAAATAATATTCCTTGACGTGCTAAGGGGTATCTAGAGTGTGGGATAGGTTTAATAACTACCCTAACCCTAACGCGTACCCTAACCCTAACACCTACCCTAACCCTAACACGTACCCTAATCCTAACCCGTAACCTAAACCGAGCCCTAACCCTCAAACTAACCCTAACCCTAAACCTAACCCATACCCTACGCCGTACCCGAACCCGTACCCGAACCCGTACCCGAACCCGTACCCTAAGCCGTACCCTAAACCTAACCCTAACCCTAAGCTACCCTTGACTGCTTCTGCCTCCAATAGATTTCCTAAGCACTAGTGTTTTAAGGAACAGGTTAAAAAGAGAATCCTAATGTGATTTCTTGATAATGGGTGTGTTCCTTATCTTCTCCTAGTGTCTAAACTCTTCTCCATGGCTGGACCCCCAAATAATATTCCTTGACGTGCTAAGGGGTATCTAGAGAGTGGGATAGGTTTAATAACTACCCTAACCCTAACGCGTACCCTAACCCTAACCCCTCCCCTAACCCTAACACGAACCCTAATCCTAACTCGTACCCTAAACCGAGCCCTAACCTTCAAACTAACCCTAACCCTAACCCAAACCCATACCGTACGCCGTACACGAACCCGTACCCGAACCCGTACCCTAAGCCGTGTCCTAACACTAGCCCTAACCCTAACCCTAACCTTAATCTACCCTTGACTGCTTTTGCCTCCAATAGATTTCCTAAGCACTAGTGTTTTAAGGAACAGGTTAAAAAGAGAATCCTAATGTGATTTCTTGATAATGGGTGTGTTCCTTATCTTCTCCTAGTCTCTAAACTCTTCTCCATGGCTGGACCCCCAAATAATATTCCTTGACGTGCTATGGGGTATCTAGAGAGTGGGATAGGTTTAATAACTACCCTAACCCTAACGCGTAACCTAACCCTAACCCCTACCCTAACCCTAACACGAACCCTAATCCTAACCCGTACCCTAAACCGAGCCCTAACCTTCAAACTAACCCTAACCCTAACCCTAACCCATACCCTACAGCGTACACGAACCCGTACCCGAACCCGTACCCTAAGCCGTACCCTAACCCTAACCCTAACCCTAAGCTACCCTTGACTGCTTCTGCCTCCAATAGATTTCCTAAGCACTAGTGTTTTAAGGAACAGGTTAAAAAGAGAATCCTAATGTGATTTCTTGATAATGGGTGTGTTCCTTATCTTCTCCTAGTGTCTAAACTCTTCTCCATGGCTGGACCCCCAAATAATATTCCTTGACGTGCTAAGGGTTATCTAGAGAGTGGGATAGGTTTAATAACTACCCTAACCCTAACGCGTACCCTAACCCTAACCTCTACCCTAACCCTAACACGTACCCTAATCCTAACCCGTAACCTAAACCGAGCCCTAACCCTCAAACTAACCCTAAACCTAACCCTAACCCATACCCTACGCCATACCCGAACCCGTACCCGAACCCGTACACTAAGCCGTACCTAACCCTAACCATAACCCTAACCCTAAACCTAACCCTAACCCTAACCCTAAGCTACCCTTGACTGCTTCTGCCTCCAATAGATTTCCTAAGCACTAGTGTATTAAGGAACAGGTTAAAAAGAGAATGCTAATGTGATTTCAGGATAATGGGTGTGTTCCTTATCTTCTCCTACTGTCTAAACTCTTCTCCATGGCTGGACCCCCAAATAATATTCCGTGACGTGCTAAGGGGTATCTAGGGAGTGGGATAGGTTTAATAACTACCCTAACCCTAACGCGTACCCTAACCCTAACTCCTACCCTAACCCTAACACGAACCCTAATCCTAACCCGTACCCTAAACCGAGCCCTAACCTTCAAACTAACCCTAACCCTAACCCTAACCCATACGCTACGCCGTACACGAACCCGTACCCGAACCCGTACCCTAAGCCGTACCCTAACCCTAACCCTAACCCTAAGCTACCCTTGACTGCTTCTGCCTCCAATAGATTTCCTAAGCACTAGTGTTTTAAGGAACAGGTTAAAAAGAGAATCCTAATGTGATTTCTTTATAATGGGTGTGTTCCTTATCTTCTCCTAGTGTCTAAACTCTTCTCCATGGCTGGACCCCCAAATAATATTCCTTGACGTGCTAAGGGGTATCTAGAGTGTGGGATAGGTTTAATAACTACCCTAACCCTAACGCGTACCCTAACCCTAACACCTACCCTAACCCTAACACGTACCCTAATCCTAACCCGTAACCTAAACCGAGCCCTAACCCTCAAACTAACCCTAACCCTAAACCTAACCCATACCCTACGCCGTACCCGAACCCGTACCCGAACCCGTACCCGAACCCGTACCCTAAGCCGTACCCTAACCCTAACCCTAACCCTAAGCTACCCTTGACTGCTTCTGCCTCCAATAGATTTCCTAAGCACTAGTGTTTTAAGGAACAGGTTAAAAAGAGAATCCTAATGTGATTTCAGGATAATGGGTGTGTTCCTTATCTTCTCCTAGTGTCTAAACTCTTCTCCATGGCTGGACCCCCAAATAATATTCCTTAACGTGCTAAGGGGTATCTAGAGAGTGGGATAGGTTTAATAACTACCCTAACCCTAACGCGTACCCTAACCCTAACCCCTACCCTAACCCTAACACGTACCCTAATCCTAACCCGTAACATAAACCGAGCCCTAACCCTCAAACTAACCCTAACCCTAAACCTAACCCATACCCTACGCCGTACCCGAACCCGTAACCGAACCCGTACCCGAACCCGTACCCTAAGCCGTACCCTAACCCTAACCCTAACCCTAAGCTACCCTTGACTGCTTCTGCCTCCAATAGATTTCCTAAGCACTAGTGTTTTAAGGAACAGGTTAAAAAGAGAATCCTAATGTGATTTCTTGATAATGGGTGTGTTCCTTATCTTCTCCTAGTGTCTAAACTCTTCTCCATGGCTGGACCCCCAAATAATATTCCTTGACGTGCTAAGGGGTATCTAGAGAGTGGGATAGGTTTAATAACTACCCTAACCCTAACGCGTACCCTAACCCTAACCCCTACCCTAACCCTAACACGTACCCTAATCCTAACCCGTACCCTAAACCGAGCCCTAACCTTCAAACTAACCCTAACCCTAACCCATACCCTACGCCGTACACGAACCCGTACCCGAAACCGTACCCTAAGCCGTACCCTAACCCTAACCCTAACCCTAAACGTAACCCTAACCCTAAGCTACCCTTGACTGCTTCTGCCTCCAATAGATTTCCTAAGCACTAGTGTTTTAAGGAACAGGTTAAAAAGAGAATCCTAATGTGATTTCTTGATAATGGGTGTGTTCCTTATCTTCTCCTAGTGTCTAAACTCTTCTCCATGGCTGGACACCCAAATAATATTCCTTGACGTGCTAAGGGGTATCTAGAGAGTGGGATAGGTTTAATAACTACCCTAACCCTAACGCGTACCCTAACCCTAACACGTACCCTAATCCTAACCCGTACCCTAAACCGAGCCCTAACCCTCAAACTAACCCTAACCCTAACCCTAACCCATACCCTACGCCGTACCCGAACCCGTACCCGAACCCGTACCCTAAGCCGTACCCTAAAGCTAACCCTAACCCTAACCCTAACCCTAACCCTAAGCTACCCTTGACTGCTTCTGCCTCCAATAGATTTCCTAAGCACTAGTGTTTTAAGGAACAGGTTAAAAAGAGAATCCTAATGTGATTTCTTGATAATGGGTGTGTTCCTCATCTTCTCCTACTGTCTAAATTCTTCTCCATGGCTGGAACCCCAAATAATATTCCTTGACTTGCTAAGGGGTATCTAGGGAGTGGGATAGGTTTAATAACTACCCTAACCCTAACGCGTACCCTAACCCTAACCCCTACCCTAACCCTAACACGAACCCTAATCCTAACCCGTACCCTAAACCGAGCCCTAACCTTCAAACTAACCCTAACCCTAACCCTAACCCATACCCTACGCCATACACGAACCCGTACCCGAACCCGTACCCTAAGCCGTACCCTAACCCTAACCCTAACCCTAACCCTAACCCTAAGCTACCCTTGACTGCTTCTGCCTCCAATAGATTTCCTAAGCACTAGTGTTTTAAGGAACAGGTTAAAAAGAGAATCCTAATGTGATTTCTTGATAATGGGTGTGTTCCTTATCTTCTCCTAGTGTCTAAACTCTTCTCCATGGCTGGACACCCAAATAATATTCCTTGACGTGCTAAGGGGTATCTAGAGAGTGGGATAGGTTTAATAACTACCCTAACCCTAACGCGTACCCTAACCCTAACCCCTACCCTAAACCTAACACGTACCCTAATCCTAACCCGTACCCTACACCGAGCCCTAACCCTCAAACTAACCCTAACCCTAACCCTAACCCATATCGTACGCCATACCCAAACCCGTACCCGAAACCGTACCCGAACCCGTACCCTAATCCGTACCCTAACCCAAACCCTAACCCTAAGCTACCCTTGACTGCTTCTGCCTCCAATAGATTTCCTAAGCACTAGTGTTTTAAGGAACAGGTTAAAAAGAGAATCCTAATGTGATTTCTTGATAATGGGTGTGTTCCTTATCTTCTCCTAGTGTCTAAACTCTTCTCCATGGCTGGACCCCCAAATAATATTCCTTGACGTGCTAAGGGGTATCTAGAGAGTGGGATAGGTTTAGTAACTACCCTAACCCTAACGCGTACCCTAACCCTAACCCCTACCCTAACCCTAACACGTACCCTAACCCTAAGCCGTACCCTAACCCAAACCCTAACCCTAAGCTACCCTTGACTGCTTCTGCCTCCAATAGATTTCCTAAGCAGTAGTGTTTTAAGGAACAGGTTAAAAAGAGAATCCTAATGTGATTTATTGATAATGGGTGTGTTCCTTATCTTCTCCTAGTGTCTAAACTCTTCTCCATGGCTGGACCCCCAAATAATATTCCTTGACGTGCTAAGGGGTATCTAGAGAGTGGGATAGGTTTAATAACTACCCTAACCCTAACGCGTACCCTAACCCTAACCCCTACCCTAACCCTAACACGTACCCTAACCCTAAGCCGTACCCTAACCCAAACCCTAACCCTAAGCTACCCTTGACTGCTTCTGCCTCCAATAGATTTCCTAAGCACTAGTGTTTTAAGGAACAGGTTAAAAAGAGAATCCTAATGTGATTTCTTGATAATGGGTGTGTTCTTTATCTTCTCCTAGTGTCTAAACTCTTCTCCATGGCTGGACCCCCAAAAAATATTCCTTGACGTGCTAAGGGATATCTAGGGAGTGGGATAGGTTTAATAACTACCCTAACCCTAACGCGTACCCTAACCCTAACCCCTACCCTAACCCTAACACGTACCCTAATCCTAACCCGTACCCTAAACCGAGCCCTAACCTTCAAACTAAACCTAACCCTAACCCATACCCTACGCCGTACACGAACCCGTACCCGAAACCGTACCCTAATTCGTACCCTAACCCTAACCCTAACCCTAAACCTAACCCTAACCCTAAGCTACCCTTGACTGCTTCTGCCTCCAATAGATTTCCTAAGCACTAGTGTTTTAAGGAACAGGTTAAAAAGAGAATCCTAATGTGATTTCTTGATAATGGGTGTGTTCCTTATCTTCTCCTAGTGTCTAAACACTTCTCCATGGCTGGACACCCAAATAATATTCCTTGACGTGCTAAGGGGTATCTAGAGAGTGGGATAGGTTTAATAACTACCCTAACCCTAACGCGTACCCTAACCCTAACACGTACCCTAATCCTAACCCGTACCCTAAACCGAGCCCTAACCCTCAAACTAACCCTAACCCTAACCCTAACCCATACCCTACGCCGTACCCGAACCCGTACCCGAACCCGTACCCTAAGCCGTACCCTAACCCTAACCCTAACCCTAACCCTAACCCTAAGCTACCCTTGACTGCTTCTGCCTCCAATAGATTTCCTAAGCACTAGTGTTTTAAGGAACAGGTTAAAAAGAGAATCCTAATGTGATTTCTTGATAATGGGTGTGTTCCTTATCTTCTCCTAGTGTCTAAACTCTTCTCCATGGCTGGACCCCCAAATAATATTCCTTGACGTGCTAAGGGGTATCTAGAGAGTGGGATAGGTTTAATAACTACCCTAACCCTAACGCGTACCCTAACCCTAACCCCTACCCTAACCCTAACACGTACCCTAACCCTAAGCCGTACCCTAACCCAAACCCTAACCCTAAGCTACCCTTGACTGCTTCTGCCTCCAATAGATTTCCTAAGCAGTAGTGTTTTAAGGAACAGGTTAAAAAGAGAATCCTAATGTGATTTATTGATAATGGGTGTGTTCCTTATCTTCTCCTAGTGTCTAAACTCTTCTCCATGGCTGGACCCCCAAATAATATTCCTTGACGTGCTAAGGGGTATCTAGAGAGTGGGATAGGTTTAATAACTACCCTAACCCTAACGCGTACCCTAACCCTAACCCCTACCCTAACCCTAACACGTACCCTAACCCTAAGCCGTACCCTAACCCAAACCCTAACCCTAAGCTACCCTTGACTGCTTCTGCCTCCAATAGATTTCCTAAGCACTAGTGTTTTAAGGAACAGGTTAAAAAGAGAATCCTAATGTGATTTCTTGATAATGGGTGTGTTCTTTATCTTCTCCTAGTGTCTAAACTCTTCTCCATGGCTGGACCCCCAAAAAATATTCCTTGACGTGCTAAGGGATATCTAGGGAGTGGGATAGGTTTAATAACTACCCTAACCCTAACGCGTACCCTAACCCTAACCCCTACCCTAACCCTAACACGTACCCTAATCCTAACCCGTACCCTAAACCGAGCCCTAACCTTCAAACTAAACCTAACCCTAACCCATACCCTACGCCGTACACGAACCCGTACCCGAAACCGTACCCTAATTCGTACCCTAACCCTAACCCTAACCCTAAACCTAACCCTAACCCTAAGCTACCCTTGACTGCTTCTGCCTCCAATAGATTTCCTAAGCACTAGTGTTTTAAGGAACAGGTTAAAAAGAGAATCCTAATGTGATTTCTTGATAATGGGTGTGTTCCTTATCTTCTCCTAGTGTCTAAACACTTCTCCATGGCTGGACACCCAAATAATATTCCTTGACGTGCTAAGGGGTATCTAGAGAGTGGGATAGGTTTAATAACTACCCTAACCCTAACGCGTACCCTAACCCTAACACGTACCCTAATCCTAACCCGTACCCTAAACCGAGCCCTAACCCTCAAACTAACCCTAACCCTAACCCTAACCCATACCCTACGCCGTACCCGAACCCGTACCCGAACCCGTACCCTAAGCCGTACCCTAACCCTAACCCTAACCCTAACCCTAACCCTAAGCTACCCTTGACTGCTTCTGCCTCCAATAGATTTCCTAAGCACTAGTGTTTTAAGGAACAGGTTAAAAAGAGAATCCTAATGTGATTTCTTGATAATGGGTGTGTTCCTTATCTTCTCCTAGTGTCTAAACTCTTCTCCATGGCTGGACACCCAAATAATATTCCTTGACGTGCTAAGGGGTATCTAGAGAGTGGGATAGGTTTAATAACTACCCTAACCCTAACGCGTACCCTAACCCTAACCCCTACCCTAACCCTAACACGTACCCTAATCCTAACCCGTACCCTACACCGAGCCCTAACCCTCAAACTAACCCTAACCCTAACCCTAACCCATATCGTACGCCATACCCAAACCCGTACCCGAAACCGTACCCGAACCCGTACCCTAATCCGTACCCTAACCCAAACCCTAACCCTAAGCTACCCTTGACTGCTTCTGCCTCCAATAGATTTCCTAAGCACTAGTGTTTTAAGGAACAGGTTAAAAAGAGAATCCTAATGTGATTTCTTGATAATGGGTGTGTTCCTTATCTTCTCCTAGTGTCTAAACTCTTCTCCATGGCTGGACCCCCAAATAATATTCCTTGACGTGCTAAGGGGTATCTAGAGAGTGGGATAGGTTTAATAACTACCCTAACCCTAACGCGTACCCTAACCCTAACCCCTACCCTAACCCTAACACGTACCCTAACCCTAAGCCGTACCCTAACCCAAACCCTAACCCTAAGCTACCCTTGACTGCTTCTGCCTCCAATAGATTTCCTAAGCAGTAGTGTTTTAAGGAACAGGTTAAAAAGAGAATCCTAATGTGATTTATTGATAATGGGTGTGTTCCTTATCTTCTCCTAGTGTCTAAACTCTTCTCCATGGCTGGACCCCCAAATAATATTCCTTGACGTGCTAAGGGGTATCTAGAGAGTGGGATAGGTTTAATAACTACCCTAACCCTAACGCGTACCCTAACCCTAACGCGTACCCTAACCCTAACACGTACCCTAACCCTAAGCCGTACCCTAACCCAAACCCTAACCCTAAGCTACCCTTGACTGCTTCTGCCTCCAATAGATTTCCTAAGCACTAGTGTTTTAAGGAACAGGTTAAAAAGAGAATCCTAATGTGATTTCTTGATAATGGGTGTGTTCTTTATCTTCTCCTAGTGTCTAAACTCTTCTCCATGGCTGGACCCCCAAAAAATATTCCTTGACGTGCTAAGGGATATCTAGGGAGTGGGATAGGTTTAATAACTACCCTAACCCTAACGCGTACCCTAACCCTAACCCCTACCCTAACCCTAACACGTACCCTAATCCTAACCCGTACCCTAAACCGAGCCCTAACCTTCAAACTAAACCTAACCCTAACCCATACCCTACGCCGTACACGAACCCGTACCCGAAACCGTACCCTAATTCGTACCCTAACCCTAACCCTAACCCTAAACCTAACCCTAACCCTAAGCTACCCTTGACTGCTTCTGCCTCCAATAGATTTCCTAAGCACTAGTGTTTTAAGGAACAGGTTAAAAAGAGAATCCTAATGTGATTTCTTGATAATGGGTGTGTTCCTTATCTTCTCCTAGTGTCTAAACACTTCTCCATGGCTGGACACCCAAATAATATTCCTTGACGTGCTAAGGGGTATCTAGAGAGTGGGATAGGTTTAATAACTACCCTAACCCTAACGCGTACCCTAACCCTAACACGTACCCTAATCCTAACCCGTACCCTAAACCGAGCCCTAACCCTCAAACTAACCCTAACCCTAACCCTAACCCATACCCTACGCCGTACCCGAACCCGTACCCGAACCAGTACCCTAAGCCGTACCCTAAAGCTAACCCTAACCCTAACCCTAACCCTAACCCTAAGCTACCCTTGACTGCTTCTGCCTCCAATAGATTTCCTAAGCACTAGTGTTTTAAGGAACAGGTTAAAAAGAGAATCCTAATGTGATTTCTTGATAATGGGTGTGTTCCTTATCTTCTCCTAGTGTCTAAACTCTTCTCCATGGCTGGACACCCAAATAATATTCCTTGACGTGCTAAGGGGTATCTAGAGAGTGGGATAGGTTTAATAACTACCCTAACCCTAACGCGTACCCTAACCCTAACCTCTACCCTAACCCTAAGACGTACCCTAATCCTAACCCGTAACCTAAACCGAGCCCTAACCCTCAAACTAACCCTAACCCTAACCCTAACCCATACCCTACGCCATAACAGAACCCGTACCCGAACCCGTACACTAAGCCGTACCTAACCCTAACCATAACCCTAACCCTAAACCTAAACCTAACCCTAACCCTAAGCTACCCTTGACTGCTTCTGCCTCCAATAGATTTCCTAAGCACTAGTGTATTAAGGAACAGGTTAAAAAGAGAATCCTAATGTGATTTCAGGATAATGGGTGTGTTCCTTATCTTCTCCTACTGTCTAAACTCTTCTCCATGGCTGGACCCCCAAATAATATTCCTTGACGTGCTAAGGGGTATCTAGGGAGTGGGATAGGTTTAATAACTACCCTAACCCTAATGCGTACCCTAACCCTAACCCCTACCCTAACCCTAACACGAACCCTAATCCTAACCCGTACCCTAAACCGAGCCCTAACCTTCAAACTAACCCTAACCCTAACCCTAACCCATACGCTACGCCGTACACGAACCCGTACCCGAACCCGTACCCTAAGCCGTACCCTAACCCTAACCCTAATCCTAAGCTACCCTTGACTGCTTCTGCCTCCAATAGATTTCCTAAGCACTAGTGTTTTAAGGAACAGGTTAAAAAGAGAATCCTAATGTGATTTCTTGATAATGGGTGTGTTCCTTATCTTCTCCTAGTGTCTAAACTCTTCTCCATGGCTGGACCCCCAAATAATATTCCTTGACGTGCTAAGGGGTATCTAGAGAGTGTGATAGGTTTAATAACTACCCTAACCCTAACGCGTACCCTAACCCTAACCCCTACCCTAACCCTAAGACGTACCCTAATCCTAACCCGTACCCTAAACCGAGCCCTAACCCTCAAACTAACCCTAACCCTAACCCATATCCTACGCCATACACAAACGCGTACCCGAACCCGTACCCGAACCCGTACCCTAAGCCGTACCCTAACCCAAACCCTAACCCTAAGCTACCCTTGACTGCTTCTGCCTCCAATAGATTTCCTAAGCACTAGTGTTTTAAGGAACAGGTTAAAAAGAGAATCCTAATGTGATTTATTGATAATGGGTGTGTTCCTTATCTTCTCCTAGTGTCTAAACTCTTCTCCATGGCTGCACCCCCAAATAATATTCCTTGACGTGCTAAGGGGTATCTAGAGAGTGGGATATGTTTAATAACTACCCTAACCCTAACGCGTACCCTAACCCTAACCCCTACCCTAACCCTAACACGTACACTAATCCTAACACGTAACCTAAACCGAGCCCTAACCCTCAAACTAACCCTAACCCTAAACCTAACCCATACCCTACGCCGTACCCGAACCCGTACCCGAACCCGTACCCTAAGCCGTACCCTAACCCTAACCCTAACCCTAAGCTACCCTTGACTGCTTCTGCCTCCAATAGATTTCCTAAGCACTAGTGTTTTAAGGAACAGGTTAAAAAGAGAATCCTAATGTGATTTCTTGATAATGGGTGTGTTCCTTATCTTCTCCTAGTGTCTAAACTCTTCTCCATGGCTGGACCCCCAAATAATATTCCTTGACGTGCTAAGGGTTATCTAGAGAGTGGGATAGGTTTAATAACTACCCTAACCCTAACGCGTACCCTAACCCTAACCTCTACCCTAACCCTAAGACGTACCCTAATCCTAACCCGTAACCTAAACCGAGCCCTAACCCTCAAACTAACCCTAACCCTAACCCTAACCCATACCCTACGCCATAACCGAACCCGTACCCGAACCCGTACACTAAGCCGTACCTAACCCTAACCATAACCCTAACCCTAAACCTAAACCTAACCCTAACCCTAAGCTACCCTTGACTGCTTCTGCCTCCAATAGATTTCCTAAGCACTAGTGTATTAAGGAACAGGTTAAAAAGAGAATCCTAATGTGATTTCAGGATAATGGGTGTGTTCCTTATCTTCTCCTAGTGTCTAAACTCTTCTCCATGGCTGGACACCCAAATAATATTCCTTGACGTGCTAAGGGGTATCTAGAGAGTGGGATAGGTTTAATAACTACCCTAACCCTAACGCGTACCCTAACCCTAACACGTACCCTAATCCTAACCCGTACCCTAAACCGAGCCCTAACCCTCAAACTAACCCTAACCCTAACCCTAACCCATACCCTACGCCGTACCCGAACCCGTACCCGAACCCGTACCCTAAGCCGTACCCTAAAGCTAACCCTAACCCTAACCCTAACCCTAACCCTAAGCTACCCTTGACTGCTTCTGCCTCCAATAGATTTCCTAAGCACTAGTGTTTTAAGGAACAGGTTAAAAAGAGAATCCTAATGTGATTTCTTGATAATGGGTGTGTTCCTCATCTTCTCCTACTGTCTAAATTCTTCTCCATGGCTGGAACCCCAAATAATATTCCTTGACTTGCTAAGGGGTATCTAGGGAGTGGGATAGGTTTAATAACTACCCTAACCCTAACGCGTACCCTAACCCTAACCCCTACCCTAACCCTAACACGAACCCTAATCCTAACCCGTAACCTAAACCGAGCCCTAACCTTCAAACTAACCCTAACCCTAACCCTAACCCATACCCTACGCCATACACGAACCCGTACCCGAACCCGTACCCTAAGCCGTACCCTAACCCTAACCCTAACCCTAACCCTAACCCTAAGCTACCCTTGACTGCTTCTGCCTCCAATAGATTTCCTAAGCACTAGTGTTTTAAGGAACAGGTTAAAAAGAGAATCCTAATGTGATTTCTTGATAATGGGTGTGTTCCTTATCTTCTCCTAGTGTCTAAACACTTCTCCATGGCTGGACACCCAAATAATATTCCTTGACGTGCTAAGGGGTATCTAGAGAGTGGGATAGGTTTAATAACTACCCTAACCCTAACGCGTACCCTAACCCTAACACGTACCCTAATCCTAACCCGTACCCTAAACCGAGCCCTAACCCTCAAACTAACCCTAACCCTAACCCTAACCCATACCCTACGCCGTACCCGAACCCGTACCCGAACCCGTACCCTAAGCCGTACCCTAACCCTAACCCTAACCCTAACCCTAACCCTAAGCTACCCTTGACTGCTTCTGCCTCCAATAGATTTCCTAAGCACTAGTGTTTTAAGGAACAGGTTAAAAAGAGAATCCTAATGTGATTTCTTGATAATGGGTGTGTTCCTTATCTTCTCCTAGTGTCTAAACTCTTCTCCATGGCTGGACCCCCAAATAATATTCCTTGACGTGCTAAGGGGTATCTAGAGAGTGGGATAGGTTTAATAACTACCCTAACCCTAACGCGTACCCTAACCCTAACCCCTACCCTAACCCTAACACGTACCCTAACCCTAAGCCGTACCCTAACCCAAACCCTAACCCTAAGCTACCCTTGACTGCTTCTGCCTCCAATAGATTTCCTAAGCAGTAGTGTTTTAAGGAACAGGTTAAAAAGAGAATCCTAATGTGATTTATTGATAATGGGTGTGTTCCTTATCTTCTCCTAGTGTCTAAACTCTTCTCCATGGCTGGACCCCCAAATAATATTCCTTGACGTGCTAAGGGGTATCTAGAGAGTGGGATAGGTTTAATAACTACCCTAACCCTAACGCGTACCCTAACCCTAACCCCTACCCTAACCCTAACACGTACCCTAACCCTAAGCCGTACCCTAACCCAAACCCTAACCCTAAGCTACCCTTGACTGCTTCTGCCTCCAATAGATTTCCTAAGCACTAGTGTTTTAAGGAACAGGTTAAAAAGAGAATCCTAATGTGATTTCTTGATAATGGGTGTGTTCTTTATCTTCTCCTAGTGTCTAAACTCTTCTCCATGGCTGGACCCCCAAAAAATATTCCTTGACGTGCTAAGGGATATCTAGGGAGTGGGATAGGTTTAATAACTACCCTAACCCTAACGCGTACCCTAACCCTAACCCCTACCCTAACCCTAACACGTACCCTAATCCTAACCCGTACCCTAAACCGAGCCCTAACCTTCAAACTAAACCTAACCCTAACCCATACCCTACGCCGTACACGAACCCGTACCCGAAACCGTACCCTAATTCGTACCCTAACCCTAACCCTAACCCTAAACCTAACCCTAACCCTAAGCTACCCTTGACTGCTTCTGCCTCCAATAGATTTCCTAAGCACTAGTGTTTTAAGGAACAGGTTAAAAAGAGAATCCTAATGTGATTTCTTGATAATGGGTGTGTTCCTTATCTTCTCCTAGTGTCTAAACACTTCTCCATGGCTGGACACCCAAATAATATTCCTTGACGTGCTAAGGGGTATCTAGAGAGTGGGATAGGTTTAATAACTACCCTAACCCTAACGCGTACCCTAACCCTAACACGTACCCTAATCCTAACCCGTACCCTAAACCGAGCCCTAACCCTCAAACTAACCCTAACCCTAACCCTAACCCATACCCTACGCCGTACCCGAACCCGTACCCGAACCCGTACCCTAAGCCGTACCCTAACCCTAACCCTAACCCTAACCCTAACCCTAAGCTACCCTTGACTGCTTCTGCCTCCAATAGATTTCCTAAGCACTAGTGTTTTAAGGAACAGGTTAAAAAGAGAATCCTAATGTGATTTCTTGATAATGGGTGTGTTCCTTATCTTCTCCTAGTGTCTAAACTCTTCTCCATGGCTGGACACCCAAATAATATTCCTTGACGTGCTAAGGGGTATCTAGAGAGTGGGATAGGTTTAATAACTACCCTAACCCTAACGCGTACCCTAACCCTAACCCCTACCCTAACCCTAACACGTACCCTAATCCTAACCCGTACCCTACACCGAGCCCTAACCCTCAAACTAACCCTAACCCTAACCCTAACCCATATCGTACGCCATACCCAAACCCGTACCCGAAACCGTACCCGAACCCGTACCCTAATCCGTACCCTAACCCAAACCCTAACCCTAAGCTACCCTTGACTGCTTCTGCCTCCAATAGATTTCCTAAGCACTAGTGTTTTAAGGAACAGGTTAAAAAGAGAATCCTAATGTGATTTCTTGATAATGGGTGTGTTCCTTATCTTCTCCTAGTGTCTAAACTCTTCTCCATGGCTGGACCCCCAAATAATATTCCTTGACGTGCTAAGGGGTATCTAGAGAGTGGGATAGGTTTAATAACTACCCTAACCCTAACGCGTACCCTAACCCTAACCCCTACCCTAACCCTAACACGTACCCTAACCCTAAGCCGTACCCTAACCCAAACCCTAACCCTAAGCTACCCTTGACTGCTTCTGCCTCCAATAGATTTCCTAAGCAGTAGTGTTTTAAGGAACAGGTTAAAAAGAGAATCCTAATGTGATTTATTGATAATGGGTGTGTTCCTTATCTTCTCCTAGTGTCTAAACTCTTCTCCATGGCTGGACCCCCAAATAATATTCCTTGACGTGCTAAGGGGTATCTAGAGAGTGGGATAGGTTTAATAACTACCCTAACCCTAACGCGTACCCTAACCCTAACGCGTACCCTAACCCTAACACGTACCCTAACCCTAAGCCGTACCCTAACCCAAACCCTAACCCTAAGCTACCCTTGACTGCTTCTGCCTCCAATAGATTTCCTAAGCACTAGTGTTTTAAGGAACAGGTTAAAAAGAGAATCCTAATGTGATTTCTTGATAATGGGTGTGTTCTTTATCTTCTCCTAGTGTCTAAACTCTTCTCCATGGCTGGACCCCCAAAAAATATTCCTTGACGTGCTAAGGGATATCTAGGGAGTGGGATAGGTTTAATAACTACCCTAACCCTAACGCGTACCCTAACCCTAACCCCTACCCTAACCCTAACACGTACCCTAATCCTAACCCGTACCCTAAACCGAGCCCTAACCTTCAAACTAAACCTAACCCTAACCCATACCCTACGCCGTACACGAACCCGTACCCGAAACCGTACCCTAATTCGTACCCTAACCCTAACCCTAACCCTAAACCTAACCCTAACCCTAAGCTACCCTTGACTGCTTCTGCCTCCAATAGATTTCCTAAGCACTAGTGTTTTAAGGAACAGGTTAAAAAGAGAATCCTAATGTGATTTCTTGATAATGGGTGTGTTCCTTATCTTCTCCTAGTGTCTAAACACTTCTCCATGGCTGGACACCCAAATAATATTCCTTGACGTGCTAAGGGGTATCTAGAGAGTGGGATAGGTTTAATAACTACCCTAACCCTAACGCGTACCCTAACCCTAACACGTACCCTAATCCTAACCCGTACCCTAAACCGAGCCCTAACCCTCAAACTAACCCTAACCCTAACCCTAACCCATACCCTACGCCGTACCCGAACCCGTACCCGAACCCGTACCCTAAGCCGTACCCTAAAGCTAACCCTAACCCTAACCCTAACCCTAACCCTAAGCTACCCTTGACTGCTTCTGCCTCCAATAGATTTCCTAAGCACTAGTGTTTTAAGGAACAGGTTAAAAAGAGAATCCTAATGTGATTTCTTGATAATGGGTGTGTTCCTTATCTTCTCCTAGTGTCTAAACTCTTCTCCATGGCTGGACACCCAAATAATATTCCTTGACGTGCTAAGGGGTATCTAGAGAGTGGGATAGGTTTAATAACTACCCTAACCCTAACGCGTACCCTAACCCTAACCTCTACCCTAACCCTAAGACGTACCCTAATCCTAACCCGTAACCTAAACCGAGCCCTAACCCTCAAACTAACCCTAACCCTAACCCTAACCCATACCCTACGCCATAACAGAACCCGTACCCGAACCCGTACACTAAGCCGTACCTAACCCTAACCATAACCCTAACCCTAAACCTAAACCTAACCCTAACCCTAAGCTACCCTTGACTGCTTCTGCCTCCAATAGATTTCCTAAGCACTAGTGTATTAAGGAACAGGTTAAAAAGAGAATCCTAATGTGATTTCAGGATAATGGGTGTGTTCCTTATCTTCTCCTACTGTCTAAACTCTTCTCCATGGCTGGACCCCCAAATAATATTCCTTGACGTGCTAAGGGGTATCTAGGGAGTGGGATAGGTTTAATAACTACCCTAACCCTAACGCGTACCCTAACCCTAACCCCTACCCTAACCCTAACACGAACCCTAATCCTAACCCGTACCCTAAACCGAGCCCTAACCTTCAAACTAACCCTAACCCTAACCCTAACCCATACGCTACGCCGTACACGAACCCGTACCCGAACCCGTACCCTAAGCCGTACCCTAACCCTAACCCTAATCCTAAGCTACCCTTGACTGCTTCTGCCTCCAATAGATTTCCTAAGCACTAGTGTTTTAAGGAACAGGTTAAAAAGAGAATCCTAATGTGATTTCTTGATAATGGGTGTGTTCCTTATCTTCTCCTAGTGTCTAAACTCTTCTCCATGGCTGGACCCCCAAATAATATTCCTTGACGTGCTAAGGGGTATCTAGAGAGTGTGATAGGTTTAATAACTACCCTAACCCTAACGCGTACCCTAACCCTAACCCCTACCCTAACCCTAAGACGTACCCTAATCCTAACCCGTACCCTAAACCGAGCCCTAACCCTCAAACTAACCCTAACCCTAACCCATATCCTACGCCATACACAAACGCGTACCCGAACCCGTACCCGAACCCGTACCCTAAGCCGTACCCTAACCCAAACCCTAACCCTAAGCTACCCTTGACTGCTTCTGCCTCCAATAGATTTCCTAAGCACTAGTGTTTTAAGGAACAGGTTAAAAAGAGAATCCTAATGTGATTTATTGATAATGGGTGTGTTCCTTATCTTCTCCTAGTGTCTAAACTCTTCTCCATGGCTGCACCCCCAAATAATATTCCTTGACGTGCTAAGGGGTATCTAGAGAGTGGGATATGTTTAATAACTACCCTAACCCTAACGCGTACCCTAACCCTAACCCCTACCCTAACCCTAACACGTACACTAATCCTAACACGTAACCTAAACCGAGCCCTAACCCTCAAACTAACCCTAACCCTAAACCTAACCCATACCCTACGCCGTACCCGAACCCGTACCCGAACCCGTACCCTAAGCCGTACCCTAACCCTAACCCTAACCCTAAGCTACCCTTGACTGCTTCTGCCTCCAATAGATTTCCTAAGCACTAGTGTTTTAAGGAACAGGTTAAAAAGAGAATCCTAATGTGATTTCTTGATAATGGGTGTGTTCCTTATCTTCTCCTAGTGTCTAAACTCTTCTCCATGGCTGGACCCCCAAATAATATTCCTTGACGTGCTAAGGGTTATCTAGAGAGTGGGATAGGTTTAATAACTACCCTAACCCTAACGCGTACCCTAACCCTAACCTCTACCCTAACCCTAAGACGTACCCTAATCCTAACCCGTAACCTAAACCGAGCCCTAACCCTCAAACTAACCCTAACCCTAACCCTAACCCATACCCTACGCCATAACCGAACCCGTACCCGAACCCGTACACTAAGCCGTACCTAACCCTAACCATAACCCTAACCCTAAACCTAAACCTAACCCTAACCCTAAGCTACCCTTGACTGCTTCTGCCTCCAATAGATTTCCTAAGCACTAGTGTATTAAGGAACAGGTTAAAAAGAGAATCCTAATGTGATTTCAGGATAATGGGTGTGTTCCTTATCTTCTCCTAGTGTCTAAACTCTTCTCCATGGCTGGACACCCAAATAATATTCCTTGACGTGCTAAGGGGTATCTAGAGAGTGGGATAGGTTTAATAACTACCCTAACCCTAACGCGTACCCTAACCCTAACACGTACCCTAATCCTAACCCGTACCCTAAACCGAGCCCTAACCCTCAAACTAACCCTAACCCTAACCCTAACCCATACCCTACGCCGTACCCGAACCCGTACCCGAACCCGTACCCTAAGCCGTACCCTAAAGCTAACCCTAACCCTAACCCTAACCCTAACCCTAAGCTACCCTTGACTGCTTCTGCCTCCAATAGATTTCCTAAGCACTAGTGTTTTAAGGAACAGGTTAAAAAGAGAATCCTAATGTGATTTCTTGATAATGGGTGTGTTCCTCATCTTCTCCTACTGTCTAAATTCTTCTCCATGGCTGGAACCCCAAATAATATTCCTTGACTTGCTAAGGGGTATCTAGGGAGTGGGATAGGTTTAATAACTACCCTAACCCTAACGCGTACCCTAACCCTAACCCCTACCCTAACCCTAACACGAACCCTAATCCTAACCCGTACCCTAAACCGAGCCCTAACCTTCAAACTAACCCTAACCCTAACCCTAACCCATACCCTACGCCATACACGAACCCGTACCCGAACCCGTACCCTAAGCCGTACCCTAACCCTAACCCTAACCCTAACCCTAACCCTAAGCTACCCTTGACTGCTTCTGCCTCCAATAGATTTCCTAAGCACTAGTGTTTTAAGGAACAGGTTAAAAAGAGAATCCTAATGTGATTTCTTGATAATGGGTGTGTTCCTTATCTTCTCCTAGTGTCTAAACTCTTCTCCATGGCTGGACACCCAAATAATATTCCTTGACGTGCTAAGGGGTATCTAGAGAGTGGGATAGGTTTAATAACTACCCTAACCCTAACGCGTACCCTAACCCTAACCCCTACCCTAAACCTAACACGTACCCTAATCCTAACCCGTACCCTACACCGAGCCCTAACCCTCAAACTAACCCTAACCCTAACCCTAACCCATATCGTACGCCATACCCAAACCCGTACCCGAAACCGTACCCGAACCCGTACCCTAATCCGTACCCTAACCCAAACCCTAACCCTAAGCTACCCTTGACTGCTTCTGCCTCCAATAGATTTCCTAAGCACTAGTGTTTTAAGGAACAGGTTAAAAAGAGAATCCTAATGTGATTTCTTGATAATGGGTGTGTTCCTTATCTTCTCCTAGTGTCTAAACTCTTCTCCATGGCTGGACCCCCAAATAATATTCCTTGACGTGCTAAGGGGTATCTAGAGAGTGGGATAGGTTTAGTAACTACCCTAACCCTAACGCGTACCCTAACCCTAACCCCTACCCTAACCCTAACACGTACCCTAACCCTAAGCCGTACCCTAACCCAAACCCTAACCCTAAGCTACCCTTGACTGCTTCTGCCTCCAATAGATTTCCTAAGCAGTAGTGTTTTAAGGAACAGGTTAAAAAGAGAATCCTAATGTGATTTATTGATAATGGGTGTGTTCCTTATCTTCTCCTAGTGTCTAAACTCTTCTCCATGGCTGGACCCCCAAATAATATTCCTTGACGTGCTAAGGGGTATCTAGAGAGTGGGATAGGTTTAATAACTACCCTAACCCTAACGCGTACCCTAACCCTAACCCCTACCCTAACCCTAACACGTACCCTAACCCTAAGCCGTACCCTAACCCAAACCCTAACCCTAAGCTACCCTTGACTGCTTCTGCCTCCAATAGATTTCCTAAGCACTAGTGTTTTAAGGAACAGGTTAAAAAGAGAATCCTAATGTGATTTCTTGATAATGGGTGTGTTCTTTATCTTCTCCTAGTGTCTAAACTCTTCTCCATGGCTGGACCCCCAAAAAATATTCCTTGACGTGCTAAGGGATATCTAGGGAGTGGGATAGGTTTAATAACTACCCTAACCCTAACGCGTACCCTAACCCTAACCCCTACCCTAACCCTAACACGTACCCTAATCCTAACCCGTACCCTAAACCGAGCCCTAACCTTCAAACTAAACCTAACCCTAACCCATACCCTACGCCGTACACGAACCCGTACCCGAAACCGTACCCTAATTCGTACCCTAACCCTAACCCTAACCCTAAACCTAACCCTAACCCTAAGCTACCCTTGACTGCTTCTGCCTCCAATAGATTTCCTAAGCACTAGTGTTTTAAGGAACAGGTTAAAAAGAGAATCCTAATGTGATTTCTTGATAATGGGTGTGTTCCTTATCTTCTCCTAGTGTCTAAACACTTCTCCATGGCTGGACACCCAAATAATATTCCTTGACGTGCTAAGGGGTATCTAGAGAGTGGGATAGGTTTAATAACTACCCTAACCCTAACGCGTACCCTAACCCTAACACGTACCCTAATCCTAACCCGTACCCTAAACCGAGCCCTAACCCTCAAACTAACCCTAACCCTAACCCTAACCCATACCCTACGCCGTACCCGAACCCGTACCCGAACCCGTACCCTAAGCCGTACCCTAACCCTAACCCTAACCCTAACCCTAACCCTAAGCTACCCTTGACTGCTTCTGCCTCCAATAGATTTCCTAAGCACTAGTGTTTTAAGGAACAGGTTAAAAAGAGAATCCTAATGTGATTTCTTGATAATGGGTGTGTTCCTTATCTTCTCCTAGTGTCTAAACTCTTCTCCATGGCTGGACCCCCAAATAATATTCCTTGACGTGCTAAGGGGTATCTAGAGAGTGGGATAGGTTTAATAACTACCCTAACCCTAACGCGTACCCTAACCCTAACCCCTACCCTAACCCTAACACGTACCCTAACCCTAAGCCGTACCCTAACCCAAACCCTAACCCTAAGCTACCCTTGACTGCTTCTGCCTCCAATAGATTTCCTAAGCAGTAGTGTTTTAAGGAACAGGTTAAAAAGAGAATCCTAATGTGATTTATTGATAATGGGTGTGTTCCTTATCTTCTCCTAGTGTCTAAACTCTTCTCCATGGCTGGACCCCCAAATAATATTCCTTGACGTGCTAAGGGGTATCTAGAGAGTGGGATAGGTTTAATAACTACCCTAACCCTAACGCGTACCCTAACCCTAACCCCTACCCTAACCCTAACACGTACCCTAACCCTAAGCCGTACCCTAACCCAAACCCTAACCCTAAGCTACCCTTGACTGCTTCTGCCTCCAATAGATTTCCTAAGCACTAGTGTTTTAAGGAACAGGTTAAAAAGAGAATCCTAATGTGATTTCTTGATAATGGGTGTGTTCTTTATCTTCTCCTAGTGTCTAAACTCTTCTCCATGGCTGGACCCCCAAAAAATATTCCTTGACGTGCTAAGGGATATCTAGGGAGTGGGATAGGTTTAATAACTACCCTAACCCTAACGCGTACCCTAACCCTAACCCCTACCCTAACCCTAACACGAACCCTAATCCTAACCCGTACCCTAAACCGAGCCCTAACCTTCAAACTAAACCTAACCCTAACCCATACCCTACGCCGTACACGAACCCGTACCCGAAACCGTACCCTAATTCGTACCCTAACCCTAACCCTAACCCTAAACCTAACCCTAACCCTAAGCTACCCTTGACTGCTTCTGCCTCCAATAGATTTCCTAAGCACTAGTGTTTTAAGGAACAGGTTAAAAAGAGAATCCTAATGTGATTTCTTGATAATGGGTGTGTTCCTTATCTTCTCCTAGTGTCTAAACACTTCTCCATGGCTGGACACCCAAATAATATTCCTTGACGTGCTAAGGGGTATCTAGAGAGTGGGATAGGTTTAATAACTACCCTAACCCTAACGCGTACCCTAACCCTAACACGTACCCTAATCCTAACCCGTACCCTAAACCGAGCCCTAAACCTCAAACTAACCCTAACCCTAACCCTAACCCATACCCTACGCCGTACCCGAACCCGTACCCGAACCCGTACCCTAAGCCGTACCCTAACCCTAACCCTAACCCTAACCCTAACCCTAAGCTACCCTTGACTGCTTCTGCCTCCAATAGATTTCCTAAGCACTAGTGTTTTAAGGAACAGGTTAAAAAGAGAATCCTAATGTGATTTCTTGATAATGGGTGTGTTCCTTATCTTCTCCTAGTGTCTAAACTCTTCTCCATGGCTGGACACCCAAATAATATTCCTTGACGTGCTAAGGGGTATCTAGAGAGTGGGATAGGTTTAATAACTACCCTAACCCTAACGCGTACCCTAACCCTAACCCCTACCCTAACCCTAACACGTACCCTAATCCTAACCCGTACCCTACACCGAGCCCTAACCCTCAAACTAACCCTAACCCTAACCCTAACCCATATCGTACGCCATACCCAAACCCGTACCCGAAACCGTACCCGAACCCGTACCCTAATCCGTACCCTAACCCAAACCCTAACCCTAAGCTACCCTTGACTGCTTCTGCCTCCAATAGATTTCCTAAGCACTAGTGTTTTAAGGAACAGGTTAAAAAGAGAATCCTAATGTGATTTCTTGATAATGGGTGTGTTCCTTATCTTCTCCTAGTGTCTAAACTCTTCTCCATGGCTGGACCCCCAAATAATATTCCTTGACGTGCTAAGGGGTATCTAGAGAGTGGGATAGGTTTAATAACTACCCTAACCCTAACGCGTACCCTAACCCTAACCCCTACCCTAACCCTAACACGTACCCTAACCCTAAGCCGTACCCTAACCCAAACCCTAACCCTAAGCTACCCTTGACTGCTTCTGCCTCCAATAGATTTCCTAAGCAGTAGTGTTTTAAGGAACAGGTTAAAAAGAGAATCCTAATGTGATTTATTGATAATGGGTGTGTTCCTTATCTTCTCCTAGTGTCTAAACTCTTCTCCATGGCTGGACCCCCAAATAATATTCCTTGACGTGCTAAGGGGTATCTAGAGAGTGGGATAGGTTTAATAACTACCCTAACCCTAACGCGTACCCTATCCCTAACGCGTACCCTAACCCTAACACGTACCCTAACCCTAAGCCGTACCCTAACCCAAACCCTAACCCTAAGCTACCCTTGACTGCTTCTGCCTCCAATAGATTTCCTAAGCACTAGTGTTTTAAGGAACAGGTTAAAAAGAGAATCCTAATGTGATTTCTTGATAATGGGTGTGTTCTTTATCTTCTCCTAGTGTCTAAACTCTTCTCCATGGCTGGACCCCCAAAAAATATTCCTTGACGTGCTAAGGGATATCTAGGGAGTGGGATAGGTTTAATAACTACCCTAACCCTAACGCGTACCCTAACCCTAACCCCTACCCTAACCCTAACACGTACCCTAATCCTAACCCGTACCCTAAACCGAGCCCTAACCTTCAAACTAAACCTAACCCTAACCCATACCCTACGCCGTACACGAACCCGTACCCGAAACCGTACCCTAATTCGTACCCTAACCCTAACCCTAACCCTAAACCTAACCCTAACCCTAAGCTACCCTTGACTGCTTCTGCCTCCAATAGATTTCCTAAGCACTAGTGTTTTAAGGAACAGGTTAAAAAGAGAATCCTAATGTGATTTCTTGATAATGGGTGTGTTCCTTATCTTCTCCTAGTGTCTAAACACTTCTCCATGGCTGGACACCCAAATAATATTCCTTGACGTGCTAAGGGGTATCTAGAGAGTGGGATAGGTTTAATAACTACCCTAACCCTAACGCGTACCCTAACCCTAACACGTACCCTAATCCTAACCCGTACCCTAAACCGAGCCCTAACCCTCAAACTAACCCTAACCCTAACCCTAACCCATACCCTACGCCGTACCCGAACCCGTACCCGAACCCGTACCCTAAGCCGTACCCTAAAGCTAACCCTAACCCTAACCCTAACCCTAACCCTAAGCTACCCTTGACTGCTTCTGCCTCCAATAGATTTGCTAAGCACTAGTGTTTTAAGGAACAGGTTAAAAAGAGAATCCTAATGTGATTTCTTGATAATGGGTGTGTTCCTTATCTTCTCCTAGTGTCTAAACTCTTCTCCATGGCTGGACACCCAAATAATATTCCTTGACGTGCTAAGGGGTATCTAGAGAGTGGGATAGGTTTAATAACTACCCTAACCCTAACGCGTACCCTAACCCTAACCTCTACCCTAACCCTAAGACGTACCCTAATCCTAACCCGTAACCTAAACCGAGCCCTAACCCTCAAACTAACCCTAACCCTAACCCTAACCCATACCCTACGCCATAACAGAACCCGTACCCGAACCCGTACACTAAGCCGTACCTAACCCTAACCATAACCCTAACCCTAAACCTAAACCTAACCCTAACCCTAAGCTACCCTTGACTGCTTCTGCCTCCAATAGATTTCCTAAGCACTAGTGTATTAAGGAACAGGTTAAAAAGAGAATCCTAATGTGATTTCAGGATAATGGGTGTGTTCCTTATCTTCTCCTACTGTCTAAACTCTTCTCCATGGCTGGACCCCCAAATAATATTCCTTGACGTGCTAAGGGGTATCTAGGGAGTGGGATAGGTTTAATAACTACCCTAACCCTAACGCGTACCCTAACCCTAACCCCTACCCTAACCCTAACACGAACCCTAATCCTAACCCGTACCCTAAACCGAGCCCTAACCTTCAAACTAACCCTAACCCTAACCCTAACCCATACGCTACGCCGTACACGAACCCGTACCCGAACCCGTACCCTAAGCCGTACCCTAACCCTAACCCTAATCCTAAGCTACCCTTGACTGCTTCTGCCTCCAATAGATTTCCTAAGCACTAGTGTTTTAAGGAACAGGTTAAAAAGAGAATCCTAATGTGATTTCTTGATAATGGGTGTGTTCCTTATCTTCTCCTAGTGTCTAAACTCTTCTCCATGGCTGGACCCCCAAATAATATTCCTTGACGTGCTAAGGGGTATCTAGAGAGTGTGATAGGTTTAATAACTACCCTAACCCTAACGCGTACCCTAACCCTAACCCCTACCCTAACCCTAAGACGTACCCTAATCCTAACCCGTACCCTAAACCGAGCCCTAACCCTCAAACTAACCCTAACCCTAACCCATATCCTACGCCATACACAAACGCGTACCCGAACCCGTACCCGAACCCGTACCCTAAGCCGTACCCTAACCCAAACCCTAACCCTAAGCTACCCTTGACTGCTTCTGCCTCCAATAGATTTCCTAAGCACTAGTGTTTTAAGGAACAGGTTAAAAAGAGAATCCTAATGTGATTTATTGATAATGGGTGTGTTCCTTATCTTCTCCTAGTGTCTAAACTCTTCTCCATGGCTGCACCCCCAAATAATATTCCTTGACGTGCTAAGGGGTATCTAGAGAGTGGGATATGTTTAATAACTACCCTAACCCTAACGCGTACCCTAACCCTAACCCCTACCCTAACCCTAACACGTACACTAATCCTAACACGTAACCTAAACCGAGCCCTAACCCTCAAACTAACCCTAACCCTAAACCTAACCCATACCCTACGCCGTACCCGAACCCGTACCCGAACCCGTACCCTAAGCCGTACCCTAACCCTAACCCTAACCCTAAGCTACCCTTGACTGCTTCTGCCTCCAATAGATTTCCTAAGCACTAGTGTTTTAAGGAACAGGTTAAAAAGAGAATCCTAATGTGATTTCTTGATAATGGGTGTGTTCCTTATCTTCTCCTAGTGTCTAAACTCTTCTCCATGGCTGGACCCCCAAATAATATTCCTTGACGTGCTAAGGGTTATCTAGAGAGTGGGATAGGTTTAATAACTACCCTAACCCTAACGCGTACCCTAACCCTAACCTCTACCCTAACCCTAAGACGTACCCTAATCCTAACCCGTAACCTAAACCGAGCCCTAACCCTCAAACTAACCCTAACCCTAACCCTAACCCATACCCTACGCCATAACCGAACCCGTACCCGAACCCGTACACTAAGCCGTACCTAACCCTAACCATAACCCTAACCCTAAACCTAAACCTAACCCTAACCCTAAGCTACCCTTGACTGCTTCTGCCTCCAATAGATTTCCTAAGCACTAGTGTATTAAGGAACAGGTTAAAAAGAGAATCCTAATGTGATTTCAGGATAATGGGTGTGTTCCTTATCTTCTCCTACTGTCTAAACTCTTCTCCATGGCTGGACCCCCAAATAATATTCCTTGACGTGCTAAGGGGTATCTAGGGAGTGGGATAGGTTTAATAACTACCCTAACCCTAACGCGTACCCTAACCCTAACCCCTACCCTAACCCTAACACGAACCCTAATCCTAACCCGTACCCTAAACCGAGCCTTAAACTTCAAACTAACCCTAACCCTAACCCTAACCCATACGCTACGCCGTACACGAACCCGTACCCGAACCCGTACCCTAAGCCGTACCCTAACCCTAACCCTAACCCTAAGCTACCCTTGACTGCTTCTGCCTCCAATAGATTTCCTAAGCACTAGTGTTTTAAGGAACAGGTTAAAAAGAGAATCCTAATGTGATTTCTTGATAATGGGTGTGTTCCTTATCTTCTCCTAGTGTCTAAACTCTTCTCCATGGCTGGACCCCCAAATAATATTCCTTGACGTGCTAAGGGGTATCTAGAGTGTGGGATAGGTTTAATAACTACCCTAACCCTAACGCGTACCCTAACCCTAACACCTACCCTAACCCTAACACGTACCCTAATCCTAACCCGTAACCTAAACCGAGCCCTAACCCTCAAACTAACCCTAACCCTAAACCTAACCCATACCCTACGCCGTACCCGAACCCGTACCCGAACCCGTACCCGAACCCGTACCCTAAGCCGTACCCTAAACCTAACCCTAACCCTAAGCTACCCTTGACTGCTTCTGCCTCCAATAGATTTCCTAAGCACTAGTGTTTTAAGGAACAGGTTAAAAAGAGAATCCTAATGTGATTTCTTGATAATGGGTGTGTTCCTTATCTTCTCCTAGTGTCTAAACTCTTCTCCATGGCTGGACCCCCAAATAATATTCCTTGACGTGCTAAGGGGTATCTAGAGAGTGGGATAGGTTTAATAACTACCCTAACCCTAACGCGTACCCTAACCCTAACCCCTCCCCTAACCCTAACACGAACCCTAATCCTAACTCGTACCCTAAACCGAGCCCTAACCTTCAAACTAACCCTAACCCTAACCCAAACCCATACCGTACGCCGTACACGAACCCGTACCCGAACCCGTACCCTAAGCCGTGTCCTAACACTAGCCCTAACCCTAACCCTAACCTTAATCTACCCTTGACTGCTTTTGCCTCCAATAGATTTCCTAAGCACTAGTGTTTTAAGGAACAGGTTAAAAAGAGAATCCTAATGTGATTTCTTGATAATGGGTGTGTTCCTTATCTTCTCCTAGTGTCTAAACTCTTCTCCATGGCTGGACCCCCAAATAATATTCCTTGACGTGCTATGGGGTATCTAGAGAGTGGGATAGGTTTAATAACTACCCTAACCCTAACGCGTAACCTAACCCTAACCCCTACCCTAACCCTAACACGAACCCTAATCCTAACCCGTACCCTAAACCGAGCCCTAACCTTCAAACTAACCCTAACCCTAACCCTAACCCATACCCTACAGCGTACACGAACCCGTACCCGAACCCGTACCCTAAGCCGTACCCTAACCCTAACCCTAACCCTAAGCTACCCTTGACTGCTTCTGCCTCCAATAGATTTCCTAAGCACTAGTGTTTTAAGGAACAGGTTAAAAAGAGAATCCTAATGTGATTTCTTGATAATGGGTGTGTTCCTTATCTTCTCCTAGTGTCTAAACTCTTCTCCATGGCTGGACCCCCAAATAATATTCCTTGACGTGCTAAGGGTTATCTAGAGAGTGGGATAGGTTTAATAACTACCCTAACCCTAACGCGTACCCTAACCCTAACCCCTACCCTAACCCTAAGACGTACCCTAATCCTAACCCGTAACCTAAACCGAGCCCTAACCCTCAAACTAACCCTAACCCTAACCCTAACCCATACCCTACGCCATACCCGAACCCGTACCCGAACCCGTACACTAAGCCGTACCCTAACCCTAACCCTAACCCTAACCCTAACCCTAACCCTAACCCTAACCCTAACCCTAACCGTAACCTAAACCGAGCCCTAACACTCAAACTAACCCTAACCCTAACCCTAACCCATACCCTACGCCGTACCCGAACCCGTACCCGAACCCGTACCCTAAGCCGTACCCTAACCCTAACCCTAACCGTAACCCTAACCCTAAGCTACCCTTGACTGCTTCTGCCTCCAATAGATTTCCTAAGCACTAGTGTATTAAGGAACAGGTTAAAAAGAAAATCCTAATGTGATTTCAGGATAATGGGTGTGTTCCTTATCTTCTCCTAGTGTCTAAACTCTTCTCCATGGCTGGACCCCCAAATAATATTCCTTGACGTGCTAAGGGGTATCTAGAGAGTGGGATAGGTTTAATAACTACCCTAACCCTAACGCGTACCCTAACCCTAACCCCTACCCTAACCCTAACACGAACCCTAATCCTAACCCGTACACTAAACCGAGACCAAACCTTCAAACTAACCCTAACACTAACACTAACCCATACCCTACGCCGTACACGAACCCGTACCCTAAGCCGTACCCTAACCCTAACCCTAACCCTAAGCTACCCTTGACTGCTTCTGCCTCCAATAGATTTCCTAAGCACTAGTGTTTTAGGGAAGATGTTAAAAAGAGAATCCTAATGTGATTTCTTGATAATGGGTGTGTTCTTTATCTTCTCCTAGTGTCTAAACTCTTCTCCATGGCTGGACCCCCAAAAAATATTCCTTGACGTGCTAAGGGGTATCTAGAGAGTGGGATAGGTTTAATAACTACCCTAACCCTAACACGTACCCTCACCCTAACCCCTACCTTAACCCTAACACGTACCCTAATCCTAACCCGTACCCTAAACCGAGCCCTAACCTTCAAACTAACCCTAACCCTAACCCATACCCTACGCCGTACACGAACCCGTACCCGAAACCGTACCCTAAGCCGTACCCTAACCCTAACCCTAACCCTAAACCTAACCCTAACCCTAAGCTACCCTTGACTGCTTCTGCCTCCAATAGATTTCCTAAGCACTAGTGTTTTAAGGAACAGGTTAAAAAGAGAATCCTAATGTGATTTCTTGATAATGGGTGTGTTCCTTATCTTCTCCTAGTGTCTAAACTCTTCTCCATGGATGGACCCCCAAATAATATTCCTTGACGTGCTAAGGGGTATCTAGAGAGTGGGATAGGTTTAATAACTACCCTAACCCTAACGCGTACCCTAACCCTAACCCCTACCCTAACCCTAACACGAACCCTAATCCTAACCCATACCCTAAACCGAGCCCTAAACTTCAAACTAACCCTAACCCTAACCCAAACCCATACCCTACGCCGAACACGAACCCGTACCCGAACCCGTACCCTAAGCCGTGTCCTAACCCTAGCCCTAACCCTAACCCTAACCCTAAGCTACCCTTTACTGCTTCTGCCTCCAATAGATTTCCTAAGCACTAGTGTTTTAAGGAACAGGTTAAAAAGAGAATCCTAATGTGATTTCTTGATAATGGGTGTGTTCTTTATCTTCTCCTAGTGTCTAAACTCTTCTCCATGGCTGGACCCCCAAATAATATTCCTTGACGTGCTAAGGGGTATCTAGAGAGTGGGATAGGTTTAATAACTACCCTAACCCTAACGCGTACCCTAACCCTAACACGTACCCTAATCCTAACCCGTACCCTAAACCGAGCCCTAACCCTCAAACTAACCCTAACCCTAACCCTAACCCATACCCTACGCCGTACCCGAACCCGTACCCGAACCCGTACCCTAAGCCGTACCCTAAAGCTAACCCTAACCCTAACCCTAACCCTAACCCTAAGCTACCCTTGACTGCTTCTGCCTCCAATAGATTTCCTAAGCACTAGTGTTTTAAGGAACAGGTTAAAAAGAGAATCCTAATGTGATTTCTTGATAATGGGTGTGTTCCTCATCTTCTCCTAGTGTCTAAACTCTTCTCCATGGCTGGACCCCCAAATAATATTCCTTGACGTGCTAAGGGCTATCTAGGGAGTGGGATAGGTTTAATAACTACCCTAACCCTAACGCGTACCCTAACCCTAACCCCTACCCTAACCCTAAGACGTACCCTAATCCTAACCCGTAACCTAAACCGAGCCCTAACCCTCAAACTAACCCTAACCCTAACCCTAACCCATACCCTACGCCATACCCGAACCCGTACCCGAACCCGTACACTAAGCCGTACCCTAACCCTAACCGTAACCCTAACCCTAAACCTAAACCTAACCCTAACCCTAAGCTACCCTTGATAGCTTCTGCCTCCAATAGATTTCCTAAGCACTAGTGTATTAAGGAACAGGTTAAAAAGAGAATCCTAATGTGATTTCAGGATAATGGGTGTGTTCCTTATCTTCTCCTACTGTCTAAACTCTTCTCCATGGCTGGACCCCCAAATAATATTCCTTGACGTGCTAAGGGGTATCTAGGGAGTGGGATAGGTTTAATAACTACCCTAACCCTAACGCGTACCCTAACCCTAACCCCTACCCTAACCCTAACACGAACCCTAATCCTAACCCGTACCATAAACCGAGCCCTAACCTTCAAACTAACCCTAACCCTAACCCTAACCCATACCCTACGCCGTACACGAACCCGTATCCGAACCCGTACCCTAAGCCGTACCCTAACCCTAACCCTAACCCTAAGCTACCCTTGACTGCTTCTGCCCCCAATAGATTTCCTAAGCACTAGTGTTTTAAGGAACAGGTTAAAAAGAGAATCCTAATGTGATTTCTTGATAATGGGTGTGTTCCTTATCTTCTCCTAGTGTCTAAACTCTTCTCCATGGCTGGACCCCCAAATAATATTCCTTGACGTGCTAAGGGGTATCTAGAGAGTGGGATAGGTTTAATAACTACCCTAACCCTAATGCGTACCCTAAACCTAACCCCTACCCTAAACCTAACACGTACACTAATCCTAACCCTTACCCTAAACCGAGCCCTAACCCTCAAACTAACCCTAACCCTAACCCTAACCCATACCCTACGCCGTACCCGAACCCGTACCCGAACCCGTACCCTAAGCCGTACCCTAACCCTAACCCTAACCCTAAGCTACCCTTGACTGCTTCTGCCTCCAATAGATTTCCTAAGCACTAGTGTTTTAAGGAACAGGTTAAAAAGAGAATCCTAATGTGATTTCTTGATAATGGGTGTGTTCCTTATCTTCTCCTAGTGTCTAAACTCTTCTCCATGGCTGGACCCCCAAATAATATTCCCTGACGTGCTAAGGGTTATCTAGAGAGTGGGATAGGTTTAATAACTACCCTAACCCTAACGCGTACCCTAACCCTAACCCCTACCCTAACCCTAAGACGTACACTAATCCTAACCCGTAACCTAAACCGAGCCCTAACCCTCAAACTAACCCTAACCCTAACCCTAACCCATACCCTACGCCATACCCGAACCCGTACCCGAACCCGTACACTAAGCCGTACCCTAACCCTAACCCTAACCCTAACCCTAACCCTAACCCTAACCCTAACCCTAACCCTAACCGTAACCTAAACCGAGCCCTAACACTCAAACTAACCCTAACCCTAACCCTAACCCATACCCTACGCCGTACCCGAACCCGTACCCGAACCCGTACCCTAAGCCGTACCCTAACCCTAACCCTAACCCTAAGCTACCCTTGACTGCTTCTGCCTCCAATAGATTTCCTAAGCACTAGTGTTTTAAGGAACAGGTTAAAAAGAGAATCCTAATGTGATTTCTTGATAATGGGTGTGTTCCTTATCTTCTCCTACTGTCTAAACTCTTCTCCATGGCTGGACACCCAAATAATATTCCTTGACGTGCTAAGGGGTATCTAGAGAGTGGGATAGGTTTAATAACTACCCTAACCCTAACGCGTACCCTAACCCTAACTCCTACCCTAACCCTAACACGAACCCTAATCCTAACCCGTACCCTAAACCGAGCCCTAACCTTCAAACTAACCCTAACCCTAACCCAAACCCATACCCTACGCCGTACACGAACCCGTACCCGAACCCGTACCCTAAGCCGTGTCCTAACCCTAGCCCTAACCCTAAACCTAACCCTAAGCTACCCTTGTCTGCTTCTGCCTCCAATAGATTTCCTAAGCACTAGTGTTTTAAGGAACAGGTTAAAAAGAGAATCCTAATGTGATTTCTTGATAATGGGTGTGTTCCTTATCTTCTCCTAGTGTCTAAACTCTTCTCCATGGCTGGACCCCCAAATAATATTCCTTGACGTGCTAAGGGGTATCTAGAGAGTGGGATAGGTTTAATAACTACCCTAACCCTAACGCGTACCCTAACCCTAACCCCTACCCTAACCCTAACACGTACCCTAACCCTAAGCCGTACCCTAACCCAAACCCTAACCCTAAGCTACCCTTGACTGCTTCTGCCTCCAATAGATTTCCTAAGCAGTAGTGTTTTAAGGAACAGGTTAAAAAGAGAATCCTAATGTGATTTATTGATAATGGGTGTGTTCCTTATCTTCTCCTAGTGTCTAAACTCTTCTCCATGGCTGGACCCCCAAATAATATTCCTTGACGTGCTAAGGGGTATCTAGAGAGTGGGATAGGTTTAATAACTACCCTAACCCTAACGCGTACCCTAACCCTAACGCGTACCCTAACCCTAACACGTACCCTAACCCTAAGCCGTACCCTAACCCAAACCCTAACCCTAAGCTACCCTTGACTGCTTCTGCCTCCAATAGATTTCCTAAGCACTAGTGTTTTAAGGAACAGGTTAAAAAGAGAATCCTAATGTGATTTCTTGATAATGGGTGTGTTCTTTATCTTCTCCTAGTGTCTAAACTCTTCTCCATGGCTGGACCCCCAAAAAATATTCCTTGACGTGCTAAGGGATATCTAGGGAGTGGGATAGGTTTAATAACTACCCTAACCCTAACGCGTACCCTAACCCTAACCCCTACCCTAACCCTAACACGTACCCTAATCCTAACCCGTACCCTAAACCGAGCCCTAACCTTCAAACTAAACCTAACCCTAACCCATACCCTACGCCGTACACGAACCCGTACCCGAAACCGTACCCTAATTCGTACCCTAACCCTAACCCTAACCCTAAACCTAACCCTAACCCTAAGCTACCCTTGACTGCTTCTGCCTCCAATAGATTTCCTAAGCACTAGTGTTTTAAGGAACAGGTTAAAAAGAGAATCCTAATGTGATTTCTTGATAATGGGTGTGTTCCTTATCTTCTCCTAGTGTCTAAACACTTCTCCATGGCTGGACACCCAAATAATATTCCTTGACGTGCTAAGGGGTATCTAGAGAGTGGGATAGGTTTAATAACTACCCTAACCCTAACGCGTACCCTAACCCTAACACGTACCCTAATCCTAACCCGTACCCTAAACCGAGCCCTAACCCTCAAACTAACCCTAACCCTAACCCTAACCCATACCCTACGCCGTACCCGAACCCGTACCCGAACCCGTACCCTAAGCCGTACCCTAAAGCTAACCCTAACCCTAACCCTAACCCTAACCCTAAGCTACCCTTGACTGCTTCTGCCTCCAATAGATTTCCTAAGCACTAGTGTTTTAAGGAACAGGTTAAAAAGAGAATCCTAATGTGATTTCTTGATAATGTGTGTGTTCCTTATCTTCTCCTAGTGTCTAAACTCTTCTCCATGGCTGGACACCCAAATAATATTCCTTGACGTGCTAAGGGGTATCTAGAGAGTGGGATAGGTTTAATAACTACCCTAACCCTAACGCGTACCCTAACCCTAACCTCTACCCTAACCCTAAGACGTACCCTAATCCTAACCCGTAACCTAAACCGAGCCCTAACCCTCAAACTAACCCTAACCCTAACCCTAACCCATACCCTACGCCATAACAGAACCCGTACCCGAACCCGTACACTAAGCCGTACCTAACCCTAACCATAACCCTAACCCTAAACCTAAACCTAACCCTAACCCTAAGCTACCCTTGACTGCTTCTGCCTCCAATAGATTTCCTAAGCACTAGTGTATTAAGGAACAGGTTAAAAAGAGAATCCTAATGTGATTTCAGGATAATGGGTGTGTTCCTTATCTTCTCCTACTGTCTAAACTCTTCTCCATGGCTGGACCCCCAAATAATATTCCTTGACGTGCTAAGGGGTATCTAGGGAGTGGGATAGGTTTAATAACTACCCTAACCCTAACGCGTACCCTAACCCTAACCCCTACCCTAACCCTAACACGAACCCTAATCCTAACCCGTACCCTAAACCGAGCCCTAACCTTCAAACTAACCCTAACCCTAACCCTAACCCATACGCTACGCCGTACACGAACCCGTACCCGAACCCGTACCCTAAGCCGTACCCTAACCCTAACCCTAATCCTAAGCTACCCTTGACTGCTTCTGCCTCCAATAGATTTCCTAAGCACTAGTGTTTTAAGGAACAGGTTAAAAAGAGAATCCTAATGTGATTTCTTGATAATGGGTGTGTTCCTTATCTTCTCCTAGTGTCTAAACTCTTCTCCATGGCTGGACCCCCAAATAATATTCCTTGACGTGCTAAGGGGTATCTAGAGAGTGTGATAGGTTTAATAACTACCCTAACCCTAACGCGTACCCTAACCCTAACCCCTACCCTAACCCTAAGACGTACCCTAATCCTAACCCGTACCCTAAACCGAGCCCTAACCCTCAAACTAACCCTAACCCTAACCCATATCCTACGCCATACACAAACGCGTACCCGAACCCGTACCCGAACCCGTACCCTAAGCCGTACCCTAACCCAAACCCTAACCCTAAGCTACCCTTGACTGCTTCTGCCTCCAATAGATTTCCTAAGCACTAGTGTTTTAAGGAACAGGTTAAAAAGAGAATCCTAATGTGATTTATTGATAATGGGTGTGTTCCTTATCTTCTCCTAGTGTCTAAACTCTTCTCCATGGCTGCACCCCCAAATAATATTCCTTGACGTGCTAAGGGGTATCTAGAGAGTGGGATATGTTTAATAACTACCCTAACCCTAACGCGTACCCTAACCCTAACCCCTACCCTAACCCTAACACGTACACTAATCCTAACACGTAACCTAAACCGAGCCCTAACCCTCAAACTAACCCTAACCCTAAACCTAACCCATACCCTACGCCGTACCCGAACCCGTACCCGAACCCGTACCCTAAGCCGTACCCTAACCCTAACCCTAACCCTAAGCTACCCTTGACTGCTTCTGCCTCCAATAGATTTCCTAAGCACTAGTGTTTTAAGGAACAGGTTAAAAAGAGAATCCTAATGTGATTTCTTGATAATGGGTGTGTTCCTTATCTTCTCCTAGTGTCTAAACTCTTCTCCATGGCTGGACCCCCAAATAATATTCCTTGACGTGCTAAGGGTTATCTAGAGAGTGGGATAGGTTTAATAACTACCCTAACCCTAACGCGTACCCTAACCCTAACCTCTACCCTAACCCTAAGACGTACCCTAATCCTAACCCGTAACCTAAACCGAGCCCTAACCCTCAAACTAACCCTAACCCTAACCCTAACCCATACCCTACGCCATAACCGAACCCGTACCCGAACCCGTACACTAAGCCGTACCTAACCCTAACCATAACCCTAACCCTAAACCTAAACCTAACCCTAACCCTAAGCTACCCTTGACTGCTTCTGCCTCCAATAGATTTCCTAAGCACTAGTGTATTAAGGAACAGGTTAAAAAGAGAATCCTAATGTGATTTCAGGATAATGGGTGTGTTCCTTATCTTCTCCTACTGTCTAAACTCTTCTCCATGGCTGGACCCCCAAATAATATTCCTTGACGTGCTAAGGGGTATCTAGGGAGTGGGATAGGTTTAATAACTACCCTAACCCTAACGCGTACCCTAACCCTAACCCCTACCCTAACCCTAACACGAACCCTAATCCTAACCCGTACCCTAAACCGAGCCTTAAACTTCAAACTAACCCTAACCCTAACCCTAACCCATACGCTACGCCGTACACGAACCCGTACCCGAACCCGTACCCTAAGCCGTACCCTAACCCTAACCCTAACCCTAAGCTACCCTTGACTGCTTCTGCCTCCAATAGATTTCCTAAGCACTAGTGTTTTAAGGAACAGGTTAAAAAGAGAATCCTAATGTGATTTCTTGATAATGGGTGTGTTCCTTATCTTCTCCTAGTGTCTAAACTCTTCTCCATGGCTGGACCCCCAAATAATATTCCTTGACGTGCTAAGGGGTATCTAGAGTGTGGGATAGGTTTAATAACTACCCTAACCCTAACGCGTACCCTAACCCTAACACCTACCCTAACCCTAACACGTACCCTAATCCTAACCCGTAACCTAAACCGAGCCCTAACCCTCAAACTAACCCTAACCCTAAACCTAACCCATACCCTACGCCGTACCCGAACCCGTACCCGAACCCGTACCCGAACCCGTACCCTAAGCCGTACCCTAAACCTAACCCTAACCCTAACCCTAACCTTAATCTACCCTTGACTGCTTTTGCCTCCAATAGATTTCCTAAGCACTAGTGTTTTAAGGAACAGGTTAAAAAGAGAATCCTAATGTGATTTCTTGATAATGGGTGTGTTCCTTATCTTCTCCTAGTGTCTAAACTCTTCTCCATGGCTGGACCCCCAAATAATATTCCTTGACGTGCTATGGGGTATCTAGAGAGTGGGATAGGTTTAATAACTACCCTAACCCTAACGCGTAACCTAACCCTAACCCCTACCCTAACCCTAACACGAACCCTAATCCTAACCCGTACCCTAAACCGAGCCCTAACCTTCAAACTAACCCTAACCCTAACCCTAACCCATACCCTACAGCGTACACGAACCCGTACCCGAACCCGTACCCTAAGCCGTACCCTAACCCTAACCCTAACCCTAAGCTACCCTTGACTGCTTCTGCCTCCAATAGATTTCCTAAGCACTAGTGTTTTAAGGAACAGGTTAAAAAGAGAATCCTAATGTGATTTCTTGATAATGGGTGTGTTCCTTATCTTCTCCTAGTGTCTAAACTCTTCTCCATGGCTGGACCCCCAAATAATATTCCTTGACGTGCTAAGGGTTATCTAGAGAGTGGGATAGGTTTAATAACTACCCTAACCCTAACGCGTACCCTAACCCTAACCCCTACCCTAACCCTAAGACGTACCCTAATCCTAACCCGTAACCTAAACCGAGCCCTAACCCTCAAACTAACCCTAACCCTAACCCTAACCCATACCCTACGCCATACCCGAACCCGTACCCGAACCCGTACACTAAGCCGTACCCTAACCCTAACCCTAACCCTAACCCTAACCCTAACCCTAACCCTAACCCTAACCGTAACCTAAACCGAGCCCTAACACTCAAACTAACCCTAACCCTAACCCTAACCCATACCCTACGCCGTACCCGAACCCGTACCCGAACCCGTACCCTAAGCCGTACCCTAACCCTAACCCTAACCGTAACCCTAACCCTAAGCTACCCTTGACTGCTTCTGCCTCCAATAGATTTCCTAAGCACTAGTGTATTAAGGAACAGGTTAAAAAGAAAATCCTAATGTGATTTCAGGATAATGGGTGTGTTCCTTATCTTCTCCTAGTGTCTAAACTCTTCTCCATGGCTGGACCCCCAAATAATATTCCTTGACGTGCTAAGGGGTATCTAGAGAGTGGGATAGGTTTAATAACTACCCTAACCCTAACGCGTACCCTAACCCTAACCCCTACCCTAACCCTAACACGAACCCTAATCCTAACCCGTACACTAAACCGAGACCAAACCTTCAAACTAACCCTAACACTAACACTAACCCATACCCTACGCCGTACACGAACCCGTACCCTAAGCCGTACCCTAACCCTAACCCTAACCCTAAGCTACCCTTGACTGCTTCTGCCTCCAATAGATTTCCTAAGCACTAGTGTTTTAGGGAAGATGTTAAAAAGAGAATCCTAATGTGATTTCTTGATAATGGGTGTGTTCTTTATCTTCTCCTAGTGTCTAAACTCTTCTCCATGGCTGGACCCCCAAAAAATATTCCTTGACGTGCTAAGGGGTATCTAGAGAGTGGGATAGGTTTAATAACTACCCTAACCCTAACACGTACCCTCACCCTAACCCCTACCTTAACCCTAACACGTACCCTAATCCTAACCCGTACCCTAAACCGAGCCCTAACCTTCAAACTAACCCTAACCCTAACCCATACCCTACGCCGTACACGAACCCGTACCCGAAACCGTACCCTAAGCCGTACCCTAACCCTAACCCTAACCCTAAACCTAACCCTAACCCTAAGCTACCCTTGACTGCTTCTGCCTCCAATAGATTTCCTAAGCACTAGTGTTTTAAGGAACAGGTTAAAAAGAGAATCCTAATGTGATTTCTTGATAATGGGTGTGTTCCTTATCTTCTCCTAGTGTCTAAACTCTTCTCCATGGATGGACCCCCAAATAATATTCCTTGACGTGCTAAGGGGTATCTAGAGAGTGGGATAGGTTTAATAACTACCCTAACCCTAACGCGTACCCTAACCCTAACCCCTACCCTAACCCTAACACGAACCCTAATCCTAACCCATACCCTAAACCGAGCCCTAAACTTCAAACTAACCCTAACCCTAACCCAAACCCATACCCTACGCCGAACACGAACCCGTACCCGAACCCGTACCCTAAGCCGTGTCCTAACCCTAGCCCTAACCCTAACCCTAACCCTAAGCTACCCTTTACTGCTTCTGCCTCCAATAGATTTCCTAAGCACTAGTGTTTTAAGGAACAGGTTAAAAAGAGAATCCTAATGTGATTTCTTGATAATGGGTGTGTTCTTTATCTTCTCCTAGTGTCTAAACTCTTCTCCATGGCTGGACCCCCAAATAATATTCCTTGACGTGCTAAGGGGTATCTAGAGAGTGGGATAGGTTTAATAACTACCCTAACCCTAACGCGTACCCTAACCCTAACACGTACCCTAATCCTAACCCGTACCCTAAACCGAGCCCTAACCCTGAAACTAACCCTAACCCTAACCCTAACCCATACCCTACGCCATACCCGAACCCGTACCCGAACCCGTACCCTAAGCCGTACCCTAAAGCTAACCCTAACCCTAACCCTAACCCTAACCCTAAGCTACCCTTGACTGCTTCTGCCTCCAATAGATTTCCTAAGCACTAGTGTTTTAAGGAACAGGTTAAAAAGAGAATCCTAATGTGATTTCTTGATAATGGGTGTGTTCCTCATCTTCTCCTAGTGTCTAAACTCTTCTCCATGGCTGGACCCCCAAATAATATTCCTTGACGTGCTAAGGGCTATCTAGGGAGTGGGATAGGTTTAATAACTACCCTAACCCTAACGCGTACCCTAACCCTAACCCCTACCCTAACCCTAAGACGTACCCTAATCCTAACCCGTAACCTAAACCGAGCCCTAACCCTCAAACTAACCCTAACCCTAACCCTAACCCATACCCTAGGCCATACCCGAACCCGTACCCGAACCCGTACACTAAGCCGTACCCTAACCCTAACCGTAACCCTAACCCTAAACCTAAACCTAACCCTAACCCTAAGCTACCCTTGACAGCTTCTGCCTCCAATAGATTTCCTAAGCACTAGTGTATTAAGGAACAGGTTAAAAAGAGAATCCTAATGTGATTTCAGGATAATGGGTGTGTTCCTTATCTTCTCCTACTGTCTAAACTCTTCTCCATGGCTGGACCCCCAAATAATATTCCTTGACGTGCTAAGGGGTATCTAGGGAGTGGGATAGGTTTAATAACTACCCTAACCCTAACGCGTACCCTAACCCTAACCCCTACCCTAACCCTAACACGAACCCTAATCCTAACCCGTACCATAAACCGAGCCCTAACCTTCAAACTAACCCTAACCCTAACCCTAACCCATACCCTACGCCGTACACGAACCCGTATCCGAACCCGTACCCTAAGCCGTACCCTAACCCTAACCCTAACCCTAAGCTACCCTTGACTGCTTCTGCCCCCAATAGATTTCCTAAGCACTAGTGTTTTAAGGAACAGGTTAAAAAGAGAATCCTAATGTGATTTCTTGATAATGGGTGTGTTCCTTATCTTCTCCTAGTGTCTAAACTCTTCTCCATGGCTGGACCCCCAAATAATATTCCTTGACGTGCTAAGGGGTATCTAGAGAGTGGGATAGGTTTAATAACTACCCTAACCCTAATGCGTACCCTAAACCTAACCCCTACCCTAAACCTAACACGTACACTAATCCTAACCCTTACCCTAAACCGAGCCCTAACCCTCAAACTAACCCTAACCCTAACCCTAACCCATACCCTACGCCGTACCCGAACCCGTACCCGAACCCGTACCCTAAGCCGTACCCTAACCCTAACCCTAACCCTAAGCTACCCTTGACTGCTTCTGCCTCCAATAGATTTCCTAAGCACTAGTGTATTAAGGAACAGGTTAAAAAGAGAATCCTAATGTGATTTCTTGATAATGGGTGTGTTCCTTATCTTCTCCTAGTGTCTAAACTCTTCTCCATGGCTGGACCCCCAAATAATATTCCTTGACGTGCTAAGGGTTATCTAGAGAGTGGGATAGGTTTAATAACTACCCTAACCCTAACGCGTACCCTAACCCTAACCCCTACCCTAACCCTAAGACGTACACTAATCCTAACCCGTAACCTAAACCGAGCCCTAACCCTCAAACTAACCCTAACCCTAACCCTAACCCATACCCTACGCCATACCCGAACCCGTACCCGAACCCGTACACTAAGCCGTACCCTAACCCTAACCCTAACCCTAACCCTAACCCTAACCCTAACCCTAACCGTAACCTAAACCGAGCCCTAACACTCAAACTAACCCTAACCCTAACCCTAACCCATACCCTACGCCGTACCCGAACCCGTACCCGAACCCGTACCCTAAGCCGTACCCTAACCCTAACCCTAACCCTAAGCTACCCTTGACTGCTTCTGCCTCCAATAGATTTCCTAAGCACTAGTGTTTTAAGGAACAGGTTAAAAAGAGAATCCTAATGTGATTTCTTGATAATGGGTGTGTTCCTTATCTTCTCCTACTGTCTAAACTCTTCTCCATGGCTGGACACCCAAATAATATTCCTTGACGTGCTAAGGGGTATCTAGAGAGTGGGATAGGTTTAATAACTAACCTAACCCTAACGCGTACCCTAACCCTAACTCCTACCCTAACCCTAACACGAACCCTAATCCTAACCCGTACCCTAAACCGAGCCCTAACCTTCAAACTAACCCTAACCCTAACCCAAACCCATACCCTACGCCGTACACGAACCCGTACCCGAACCCGTACCCTAAGCCGTGTCCTAACCCTAGCCCTAACCCTAAACCTAACCCTAAGCTACCCTTGTCTGCTTCTGCCTCCAATAGATTTCCTAAGCACTAGTGTTTTAAGGAACAGGTTAAAAAGAGAATCCTAATGTGATTTCTTGATAATGGGTGTGTTCCTTATCTTCTCCTAGTGTCTAAACCCTTCTCCATGGCTGGACCCCCAAATAATATTCCTTGACGTGCTAAGGGGTATCTAGAGAGTGAGATAGGTTTAATAACTACCCTAACCCTAACGCGTACCCTAACCCTAACCCCTCCCCTATCCCTAACACGAACCCTAATCCTAACTCGTACCCTAAACCGAGCCCTAACCTTCAAACTAACCCTAACCCTAACCCAAACCCATACCGTACGCCGTACACGAACCCGTACCCGAACCTGTAACCTAAGCCGTGTCCTAACACTAGCCCTAACCCTAACCCTAACCTTAATCTACCCTTGACTGCTTTTGCCTCCAATAGATTTCCTAAGCACTAGTGTTTTAAGGAACAGGTTAAAAAGAGAATCCTAATGTGATTTCTTGATAATGGGTGTGTTCCTTATCTTCTCCTAGTGTCTAAACTCTTCTCCATGGCTGGACCCCCAAATAATATTCCTTGACGTGCTATGGGGTATCTAGAGAGTGGGATAGGTTTAATAACTACCCTAACCCTAACGCGTACCCTAACCCTAACCCCTACCCTAACCCTAACACGAACCCTAATCCTAACCCGTACCCTAAACCGAGCCCTAACCTTCAAACTAACCCTAACCCTAACCCTAACCCATACCCTACAGCGTACACGAACCCGTACCCGAACCCGTACCCTAAGCCGTACCCTAACCCTAACCCTAAGCTACCCTTGACTGCTTCTGCCTCCAATAGATTTCCTAAGCACTAGTGTTTTAAGGAACAGGTTAAAAAGAGAATCCTAATGTGATTTCTTGATAATGGGTGTGTTCCTTATCTTCTCCTAGTGTCTAAACTCTTCTCCATGGCTGGACCCCCAAATAATATTCCTTGACGTGCTAAGGGGTATCTAGAGTGTGGGATAGGTTTAATAACTACCCTAACCCTAACGCGTACCCTAACCCTAACCCCTACCCTAACCCTAACACGTACCCTAATCCTAACCCGTAACCTAAACCGAGCCCTAACCCTCAAACTAACCCTAACCCTAAACCTAACCCATACCCTACGCCGTACCCGAACCCGTAACCGAACCCGTACCCGAACCCGTACCCTAAGCCGTACCCTAACCCTAACCCTAACCCTAAGCTACCCTTGACTGCTTCTGCCTCCAATAGATTTCCTAAGCACTAGTGTTTTAAGGAACAGGTTAAAAAGAGAATCCTAATGTGATTTCAGGATAATGGGTGTGTTCCTTATCTTCTCCAAGTGTCTAAACTCTTCTCCATGGCTGGACCCCCAAATAATATTCCTTGACGTGCTAAGGGGTATGTAGAGAGTGGGATAGGTTTAATAACTACCCTAACCCTAACGCGTACCCTAACCCTAACCCCTACCCTAACCCTAACACGTACCCTAATCCTAACCCGTAACCTAAACCGAGCCCTAACCCTCAAACTAACCCTAACCCTAAACCTAACCCATACCCTACGCCGTACCCGAACCCGTAACCGAACCCGTACCCGAACCCGTACCCTAAGCCGTACCCTAACCCTAACCCTAACCCTAAGCTACCCTTGACTGCTTCTGCCTCCAATAGATTTCCTAAGCACTAGTGTTTTAAGGAACAGGTTAAAAAGAGAATCCTAATGTGATTTCTTGATAATGGGTGTGTTCCTTATCTTCTCCTAGTGTCTAAACTCTTCTCCATGGCTGGACCCCCAAATAATATTCCTTGACGTGCTAAGGGGTATCTAGAGAGTGGGATAGGTTTAATAACTACCCTAACCCTAACGCGTACCCTAACCCTAACCCCTACCCTAACCCTAACACGTACCCTAATCCTAACCCGTACCCTAAACCGAGCCCTAACCTTCAAACTAACCCTAACCCTAACCCATACCCTACGCCGTACACGAACCCGTACCCGAAACCGTACCCTAAGCCGTACCCTAACCCTAACCCTAACCCTAAACCTAACCCTAACCCTAAGCTACCCTTGACTGCTTCTGCCTCCAATAGATTTCCTAAGCACTAGTGTTTTAAGGAACAGGTTAAAAAGAGAATCCTAATGTGATTTCTTGATAATGGGTGTGTTCCTTATCTTCTCCTAGTGTCTAAACTCTTCTCCATGGCTGGACACCCAAATAATATTCCTTGACGTGCTAAGGGGTATCTAGAGAGTGGGATAGGTTTAATAACTACCCTAACCCTAACGCGTACCCTAACCCTAACACGTACCCTAATCCTAACCCGTACCCTAAACCGAGCCCTAACCCTCAAACTAACCCTAACCCTAACCCTAACCCATACCCTACGCCGTACCCGAACCCGTACCCGAACCCGTACCCTAAGCCGTACCCTAAAGCTAACCCTAACCCTAACCCTAACCCTAACCCTAAGCTACCCTTGACTGCTTCTGCCTCCAATAGATTTCCTAAGCACTAGTGTTTTAAGGAACAGGTTAAAAAGAGAAACCTAATGTGATTTCTTGATAATGGGTGTGTTCCTTATCTTCTCCTAGTGTCTAAACTCTTCTCCATGGCTGGACCCCCAAATAATATTCCTTGACGTGCTAAGGGTTATCTAGAGAGT
>NW_027175198.1:970000-995000 GCF_028021215.1 Eschrichtius robustus
TTCTCCTACTGTCTAAACTCTTCTCCATGGCTGGACCCCCAAATAATATTCCTTGACGTGCTAAGGGGTATCTAGGGAGTGGGATAGGTTTAATAACTACCCTAACCCTAACGCGTACCCTAACCCTAACTCCTACCCTAACCCTAACACGAACCCTAATCCTAACCCGTACCCTAAACCGAGCCCTAACCTTCAAACTAACCCTAACCCTAACCCTAACCCATACGCTACGCCGTACACGAACCCGTACCCGAACCCGTACCCTAAGCCGTACCCTAACCCTAACCCTAACCCTAAGCTACCCTTGACTGCTTCTGCCTCCAATAGATTTCTTAAGCACTAGTGTTTTAAGGAACAGGTTAAAAAGAGAATCCTAATGTGATTTATTGATAATGGGTGTGTTCCTTATCTTCTCCTAGTGTCTAAACTCTTCTCCATTGCTGGACCCCCAAATAATATTCCTTGACGTGCTAAGGGGTATCTAGAGAGTGGGATATGTTTAATAACTACCCTAACCCTAACGCGTACCCTAACCCTAACCCCTACCCTAACCCTAACACGTACCCTAATCCTAACACGTAACCTAAACCGAGCCCTAACCCTCAAACTAACCCTAACCCTAAACCTAACCCATACCCTACGCCGTACCCGAACCCGTACCCGAACCCGTACCCGAACCCGTACCCTAAGCCGTACCCTAACCCTAACCCTAACCCTAAGCTACCCTTGACTGCTTCTGCCTCCAATAGATTTCCTAAGCACTAGTGTTTTAAGGAACAGGTTAAAAAGAGAATCCTAATGTGATTTCTTTATAATGGGTGTGTTCCTTATCTTCTCCTAGTGTCTAAACTCTTCTCCATGGCTGGACCCCCAAATAATATTCCTTGACGTGCTAAGGGGTATCTAGAGTGTGGGATAGGTTTAATAACTACCCTAACCCTAACGCGTACCCTAACCCTAACACCTACCCTAACCCTAACACGTACCCTAATCCTAACCCGTAACCTAAACCGAGCCCTAACCCTCAAACTAACCCTAACCCTAAACCTAACCCATACCCTACGCCGTACCCGAACCCGTACCCGAACCCGTACCCGAACCCGTACCCTAAGCCGTACCCTAACCCTAACCCTAACCCTAAGCTAACCTTGACTGCTTCTGCCTCCAATAGATTTCCTAAGCACTAGTGTTTTAAGGAACAGGTTAAAAAGAGAATCCTAATGTGATTTCAGGATAATGGGTGTGTTCCTTATCTTCTCCTAGTGTCTAAACTCTTCTCCATGGCTGGACCCCCAAATAATATTCCTTAACGTGCTAAGGGGTATCTAGAGAGTGGGATAGGTTTAATAACTACCCTAACCCTAACGCGTACCCTAACCCTAACCCCTACCCTAACCCTAACACGTACCCTAATCCTAACCCGTAACATAAACCGAGCCCTAACCCTCAAACTAACCCTAACCCTAACCCATATCCTACGCCATACCCAAACGCGTACCCGAACCCGTACCCGAACCCGTACCCTAAGCCGTACCCTAACCCAAACCCTAACCCTAAGCTACCCTTGACTGCTTCTGCCTCCAATAGATTTCCTAAGCACTAGTGTTTTAAGGAACAGGTTAAAAAGAGAATCCTAATGTGATTTATTGATAATGGGTGTGTTCCTTATCTTCTCCTAGTGTCTAAACTCTTCTCCATGGCTGCACCCCCAAATAATATTCCTTGACGTGCTAAGGGGTATCTAGAGAGTGGGATATGTTTAATAACTACCCTAACCCTAACGCGTACCCTAACCCTAACCCCTACCCTAACCCTAACACGTACCCTAATCCTAACACGTAACCTAAACCGAGCCCTAACCCTCAAACTAACCCTAACCCTAAAACTAACCCATACCCTACGCCGTACCCGAACCCGTACCCGAACCCGTACCCTAAGCCGTACCCTAACCCTAACCCTAACCCTAAGCTACCCTTGACTGCTTCTGCCTCCAATAGATTTCCTAAGCACTAGTGTTTTAAGGAACAGGTTAAAAAGAGAATCCTAATGTGATTTCTTGATAATGGGTGTGTTCCTTATCTTCTCCTAGTGTCTAAACTCTTCTCCATGGCTGGACCCCCAAATAATATTCCTTGACGTGCTAAGGGGTATCTAGAGAGTGGGATAGGTTTAATAACTACCCTAACCCTAACGCGTACCCTAACCCTAACCCCTACCCTAACCCTAACACGTACCCTAATCCTAACCCGTATCCTAAACCGAGCCCTAACCCTCAAACTAACCCTAACCCTAACCCTAACCCATACCCTACGCCGTACCCGAACCCGTACCCGAACCCGTACCCTAAGCCATACCCTAACCCTAACCCTAACCGTAACCCTAACCCTAAGCTACCCTTGACTGCTTCTGCCTCCAATAGATTTCCTAAGCACTAGTGTATTAAGGAACAGGTTAAAAAGAGAATCCTAATGTGATTTCTTGATAATGGGTGTGTTCCTTATCTTCTCCTAGTGTCTAAACTCTTCTCCATGGCTGGACCCCCAAATAATATTCCTTGACGTGCTAAGGAGTATCTAGAGAGTGGGATAGGTTTAATAACTACCCTAACCCTAACGCGTACCCTAACCCTAACCCCTACCCTATCCCTAACACGAACCCTAATCCTAACCCGTACCCTAAACCGAGCCCTAACCTTCAAACTAACCCTAACCCTAACCCAAACCCATACACTACGCCGTACACGAACCCTTACCCGAACCCGTACCCTAAGCCGTGTCCTAACCCTAGCCCTAACCCTAACCCTAACCCTAAGCTACCCTTGACTGCTTCTGCCTCCAATAGATTTCCTAAGCACTAGTGTTTTAAGGAACAGGTTAAAAAGAGAATCCTAATGTGATTTCTTTATAATGGGTGTGTTCCTTATCTTCTCCTAGTGTCTAAACTCTTCTCCATGGCTGGACCCCCAAATAATATTCCTTGACGTGCTAAGGGGTATCTAGAGTGTGGGATAGGTTTAATAACTACCCTAACCCTAACGCGTACCCTAACCCTAACACCTACCCTAACCCTAACACGTACCCTAATCCTAACACGTACCCTAATCCTAACCCGTAACCTAAACCGAGCCCTAACCCTCAAACTAACCCTAACCCTAAACCTAACCCATACCCTACGCCGTACCCGAACCCGTACCCGAACCCGTACCCTAAGCCGTACCCTAAACCTAACCCTAACCCTAAGCTACCCTTGACTGCTTCTGCCTCCAATAGATTTCCTAAGCACTAGTGTTTTAAGGAACAGGTTAAAAAGAGAATCCTAATGTGATTTCTTGATAATGGGTGTGTTCCTTATCTTCTCCTAGTGTCTAAACTCTTCTCCATTGCTGGACCCCCAAATAATATTCCTTGACGTGCTAAGGGGTATCTAGAGAGTGGGATAGGTTTAATAACTACCCTAACCCTAACGCATACCCTAACCCTAACCCCTCCCCTAACCCTAACACGAACCCTAATCCTAACTCGTACCCTAAACCGAGCCCTAACCTTCAAACTAACCCTAACCCTAACCCAAACCCATACCGTACGCCGTACACGAACCCGTACCCGAACCCGTACCCTAAGCCGTGTCCTAACACTAGCCCTAACCCTAACCCTAACCTTAATCTACCCTTGACTGCTTTTGCCTCCAATAGATTTCCTAAGCACTAGTGTTTTAAGGAACAGGTTAAAAAGAGAATCCTAATGTGATTTCTTGATAATGGGTGTGTTCCTTATCTTCTCCTAGTGTCTAAACTCTTCTCCATGGCTGGACCCCCAAATAATATTCCTTGACGTGCTATGGGGTATCTAGAGAGTGGGATAGGTTTAATAACTACCCTAACCCTAACGCGTAACCTAACCCTAACCCCTACCCTAACCCTAACACGAACCCTAATCCTAACCCGTACCCTAAACCGAGCCCTAACCTTCAAACTAACCCTAACCCTAACCCTAACCCATACCCTACAGCGTACACGAACCCGTACCCGAACCCGTACCCTAAGCCGTACCCTAACCCTAACCCTAACCCTAAGCTACCCTTGACTGCTTCTGCCTCCAATAGATTTCCTAAGCACTAGTGTTTTAAGGAACAGGTTAAAAAGAGAATCCTAATGTGATTTCTTGATAATGGGTGTGTTCCTTATCTTCTCCTAGTGTCTAAACTCTTCTCCATGGCTGGACCCCCAAATAATATTCCTTGACGTGCTAAGGGTTATCTAGAGAGTGGGATAGGTTTAATAACTACCCTAACCCTAACGCGTACCCTAACCCTAACCCCTACCCTAACCCTAAGACGTACCCTAATCCTAACCCGTAACCTAAACCGAGCCCTAACCCTCAAACTAACCCTAACCCTAACCCTAACCCATACCCTACGCCATACCCGAACCCGTACCCGAACCCGTACACTAAGCCGTACCCTAACCCTAACCCTAACCCTAACCCTAACCCTAACCCTAACCGTAACCTAAACCGAGCCCTAACACTCAAACTAACCCTAACTCTAACCCTAACCCATACCCTACGCCGTACCCGAACCCGTACCCGAACCCGTACCCTAAGCCGTACCCTAACCCTAACCCTAACCGTAATCCTAACCCTAAGCTACCCTTGACTGCTTCTGCCTCCAATAGATTTCCTAAGCACTAGTGTATTAAGGAACAGGTTAAAAAGAAAATCCTAATGTGATTTCAGGATAATGGGTGTGTTCCTTATCTTCTCCTAGTGTCTAAACTCTTCTCCATGGCTGGACCCCCAAATAATATTCCTTGACGTGCTAAGGGGTATCTAGAGAGTGGGATAGGTTTAATAACTACCCTAACCCTAACGCGTACCCTAACGCTAACCCCTACCCTAACCCTAACACGAACCCTAATCCTAACCCGTACACTAAACTGAGACCAAACCTTCAAACTAACCCTAACACTAACACTAACCCATACCCTACGCCGTACACGAACCCGTACCCTAAGCCGTACCCTAACCCTAACCCTAACCCTAAGCTACCCTTGACTGCTTCTGCCTCCAATAGATTTCCTAAGCACTAGTGTTTTAGGGAAGATGTTAAAAAGAGAATCCTAATGTGATTTCTTGATAATGGGTGTGTTCTTTATCTTCTCCTAGTGTCTAAACTCTTCTCCATGGCTGGACCCCCAAAAAATATTCCTTGACGTGCTAAGGGGTATCTAGAGAGTGGGATAGGTTTAATAACTACCCTAACCCTAACGCGTACCCTCACCCTAACCCCTACCTTAACCCTAACACGTACCCTAATCCTAACCCGTACCCTAAACCGAGCCCTAACCTTCAAACTAACCCTAACCCTAACCCATACCCTACGCCGTACACGAACCCGTACCCGAAACCGTACCCTAAGCCGTACCCTAACCCTAACCCTAACCCTAAACCTAACCCTAACCCTAAGCTACCCTTGACTGCTTCTTCCTCCAATAGATTTCCTAAGCACTAGTGTTTTAAGGAACAGGTTAAAAAGAGAATCCTAATGTGATTTCTTGATAATGGGTGTGTTCCTTATCTTCTCCTAGTGTCTAAACTCTTCTCCATGGATGGACCCCCAAATAATATTCCTTGACGTGCTAAGGGGTATCTAGAGAGTGGGATAGGTTTAATAACTACCCTAACCCTAACGCGTACCCTAACCCTAACCCCTACCCTAACCCTAACACGAACCCTAATCCTAACCCATACCCTAAACCGAGCCCTAAACTTCAAACTAACCCTAACCCTAACCCAAACCCATACCCTACGCCGAACACGAACCCGTACCCGAACCCGTACCCTAAGCCGTGTCCTAACCCTAGCCCTAACCCTAACCCTAACCCTAAGCTACCCTTTACTGCTTCTGCCTCCAATAGATTTCCGAAGCACTAGTGTTTTAAGGAACAGGTTAAAAAGAGAATCCTAATGTGATTTCTTGATAATGGGTGTGTTCTTTATCTTCTCCTAGTGTCTAAACTCTTCTCCATGGCTGGACCCCCAAATAATATTCCTTGACGTGCTAAGGGGTATCTAGAGAGTGGGATAGGTTTAATAACTACCCTAACCCTAACGCGTACCCTAACCCTAACACGTACCCTAATCCTAACCCGTACCCTAAACCGAGCCCTAACCCTCAAACTAACCCTAACCCTAACCCTAACCCATACCCTACGCCGTACCCGAACCCGTACCCGAACCCGTACCCTAAGCCGTACCCTAAAGCTAACCCTAACCCTAACCCTAACCCTAACCCTAAGCTACCCTTGACTGCTTCTGCCTCCAATAGATTTCCTAAGCACTAGTGTTTTAAGGAACAGGTTAAAAAGAGAATCCTAATGTGATTTCTTGATAATGGGTGTGTTCCTCATCTTCTCCTAGTGTCTAAACTCTTCTCCATGGCTGGACCCCCAAATAATATTCCTTGACGTGCTAAGGGCTATCTAGGGAGTGGGATAGGTTTAATAACTACCCTAACCCTAACGCGTACCCTAACCCTAACCCCTACCCTAACCCTAAGACGTATCCTAATCCTAACCCGTAACCTAAACCGAGCCCTAACCCTCAAACTAAACCTAACCCTAACCCTAACCCATACCCTACGCCATACCCGAACCCGTACCCGAACCCGTACACTAAGCCGTACCCTAACCCTAACCGTAACCCTAACCCTAAACCTAAACCTAACCCTAACCCTAAGCTACCCTTGACAGCTTCTGCCTCCAATAGATTTCCTAAGCACTAGTGTATTAAGGAACAGGTTAAAAAGAGAATCCTAATGTGATTTCAGGATAATGGGTGTGTTCCTTATCTTCTCCTACTGTCTAAACTCTTCTCCATGGCTGGACCCCCAAATAATATTCCTTGACGTGCTAAGGGGTATCTAGGGAGTGGGATAGGTTTAATAACTACCCTAACCCTAACGCGTACCCTAACCCTAACCCCTACCCTAACCCTAACACGAACCCTAATCCTAACCCGTACCATAAACCGAGCCCTAACCTTCAAACTAACCCTAACCCTAACCCTAACCCATACCCTACGCCGTACACGAACCCGTACCCGAACCCGTACCCTAAGCCGTACCCTAACCCTAACCCTAACCCTAAGCTACCCTTGACTGCTTCTGCCCCCAATAGATTTCCTAAGCACTAGTGTTTTAAGGAACAGGTTAAAAAGAGAATCCTAATGTGATTTCTTGATAATGGGTGTGTTCCTTATCTTCTCCTAGTGTCTAAACTCTTCTCCATGGCTGGACCCCCAAATAATATTCCTTGACGTGCTAAGGAGTATCTAGAGAGTGGGATAGGTTTAATAACTACCCTAACCCTAACGCGTACCCTAACCCTAACCCCTACCCTATCCCTAACTCGAACCCTAATCCTAACCCGTACCCTAAACCGAGCCCTAACCTTCAAACTAACCCTAACCCTAACCCAAACCCATACACTACGCCGTACACGAACCCTTACCCGAACCCGTACCCTAAGCCGTGTCCTAACCCTAGCCCTAACCCTAACCCTAACCCTAAGCTACCCTTGACTGCTTCTGCCTCCAATAGATTTCCTAAGCACTAGTGTTTTAAGGAACAGGTTAAAAAGAGAATCCTAATGTGATTTCTTTATAATGGGTGTGTTCCTTATCTTCTCCTAGTGTCTAAACTCTTCTCCATTGCTGGACCCCCAAATAATATTCCTTGACGTGCTAAGGGGTATCTAGAGAGTGGGATAGGTTTAATAACTACCCTAACCCTAACGCGTACCCTAACCCTAACCCCTCCCCTAACCCTAACACGAACCCTAATCCTAACTCGTACCCTAAACCGAGCCCTAACCTTCAAACTAACCCTAACCCTAACCCAAACCCATACCGTACGCCGTACACGAACCCGTACCCGAACCCGTACCCTAAGCCGTGTCCTAACACTAGCCCTAACCCTAACCCTAACCTTAATCTACCCTTGACTGCTTTTGCCTCCAATAGATTTCCTAAGCACTAGTGTTTTAAGGAACAGGTTAAAAAGAGAATCCTAATGTGATTTCTTGATAATGGGTGTGTTCCTTATCTTCTCCTAGTGTCTAAACTCTTCTCCATGGCTGGACCCCCAAATAATATTCCTTGACGTGCTATGGGGTATCTAGAGAGTGGGATAGGTTTAATAACTACCCTAACCCTAACGCGTAACCTAACCCTAACCCCTACCCTAACCCTAACACGAACCCTAATCCTAACCCGTACCCTAAACCGAGCCCTAACCTTCAAACTAACCCTAACCCTAACCCTAACCCATACCCTACAGCGTACACGAACCCGTACCCGAACCCGTACCCTAAGCCGTACCCTAACCCTAACCCTAACCCTAAGCTACCCTTGACTGCTTCTGCCTCCAATAGATTTCCTAAGCACTAGTGTTTTAAGGAACAGGTTAAAAAGAGAATCCTAATGTGATTTCTTGATAATGGGTGTGTTCCTTATCTTCTCCTAGTGTCTAAACTCTTCTCCATGGCTGGACCCCCAAATAATATTCCTTGACGTGCTAAGGGTTATCTAGAGAGTGGGATAGGTTTAATAACTACCCTAACCCTAACGCGTACCCTAACCCTAACCCCTACCCTAACCCTAAGACGTACCCTAATCCTAACCCGTAACCTAAACCGAGCCCTAACCCTCAAACTAACCCTAACCCTAACCCTAACCCATACCCTAAGCCATACCCGAACCCGTACCCGAACCCGTACACTAAGCCGTACCCTAACCCTAACCCTAACCCTAACCCTAACCCTAACCCTAACCGTAACCTAAACCGAGCCCTAACACTCAAACTAACCCTAACCCTAACCCTAACCCATACCCTACGCCGTACCCGAACCCGTACCCGAACCCGTACCCTAAGCCGTACCCTAACCCTAACCCTAACCGTAACCCTAACCCTAAGCTACCCTTGACTGCTTCTGCCTCCAATAGATTTCCTAAGCACTAGTGTATTAAGGAACAGGTTAAAAAGAAAATCCTAATGTGATTTCAGGATAATGGGTGTGTTCCTTATCTTCTCCTAGTGTCTAAACTCTTCTCCATGGCTGGACCCCCAAATAATATTCCTTGACGTGCTAAGGGGTATCTAGAGAGTGGGATAGGTTTAATAACTACCCTAACCCTAACGCGTACCCTAACGCTAACCCCTACCCTAACCCTAACACGAACCCTAATCCTAACCCGTACACTAAACTGAGACCAAACCTTCAAACTAACCCTAACACTAACACTAACCCATACCCTACGCCGTACACGAACCCGTACCCTAAGCCGTACCCTAACCCTAACCCTAACCCTAAGCTACCCTTGACTGCTTCTGCCTCCAATAGATTTCCTAAGCACTAGTGTTTTAGGGAAGATGTTAAAAAGAGAATCCTAATGTGATTTCTTGATAATGGGTGTGTTCTTTATCTTCTCCTAGTGTCTAAACTCTTCTCCATGGCTGGACCCCCAAAAAATATTCCTTGACGTGCTAAGGGGTATCTAGAGAGTGGGATAGGTTTAATAACTACCCTAACCCTAACGCGTACCCTCACCCTAACCCCTACCTTAACCCTAACACGTACCCTAATCCTAACCCGTACCCTAAACCGAGCCCTAACCTTCAAACTAACCCTAACCCTAACCCATACCCTACGCCGTACACGAACCCGTACCCGAAACCGTACCCTAAGCCGTACCCTAACCCTAACCCTAACCCTAAACCTAACCCTAACCCTAAGCTACCCTTGACTGCTTCTTCCTCCAATAGATTTCCTAAGCACTAGTGTTTTAAGGAACAGGTTAAAAAGAGAATCCTAATGTGATTTCTTGATAATGGGTGTGTTCCTTATCTTCTCCTAGTGTCTAAACTCTTCTCCATGGATGGACCCCCAAATAATATTCCTTGACGTGCTAAGGGGTATCTAGAGAGTGGGATAGGTTTAATAACTACCCTAACCCTAACGCGTACCCTAACCCTAACCCCTACCCTAAACCTAACACGAACCCTAATCCTAACCCATACCCTAAACCGAGCCCTAAACTTCAAACTAACCCTAACCCTAACCCAAACCCATACCCTACGCCGAACACGAACCCGTACCCGAACCCGTACCCTAAGCCGTGTCCTAACCCTAGCCCTAACCCTAACCCTAACCCTAAGCTACCCTTTACTGCTTCTGCCTCCAATAGATTTCCTAAGCACTAGTGTTTTAAGGAACAGGTTAAAAAGAGAATCCTAATGTGATTTCTTGATAATGGGTGTGTTCTTTATCTTCTCCTAGTGTCTAAACTCTTCTCCATGGCTGGACCCCCAAATAATATTCCTTGACGTGCTAAGGGGTATCTAGAGAGTGGGATAGGTTTAATAACTACCCTAACCCTAACGAGTACCCTAACCCTAACACGTACCCTAATCCTAACCCGTACCCTAAACCGAGCCCTAACCCTCAAACTAACCCTAACCCTAACCCTAACCCATACCCTACGCCGTACCCGAACCCGTACCCGAACCCGTACCCTAAGCCGTACCCTAAAGCTAACCCTAACCCTAACCCTAACCCTAACCCTAAGCTACCCTTGACTGCTTCTGCCTCCAATAGATTTCCTAAGCACTAGTGTTTTAAGGAACAGGTTAAAAAGAGAATCCTAATGTGATTTCTTGATAATGGGTGTGTTCCTCATCTTCTCCTAGTGTCTAAACTCTTCTCCATGGCTGGACCCCCAAATAATATTCCTTGACGTGCTAAGGGCTATCTAGGGAGTGGGATAGGTTTAATAACTACCCTAACCCTAACGCGTACCCTAACCCTAACCCCTACCCTAACCCTAAGACGTACCCTAATCCTAACCCGTAACCTAAACCGAGCCCTAACCCTCAAACTAAACCTAACCCTAACCCTAACCCATACCCTACGCCATACCCGAACCCGTACCCGAACCCGTACACTAAGCCGTACCCTAACCCTAACCGTAACCCTAACCCTAAACCTAAACCTAACCCTAACCCTAAGCTACCCTTGACAGCTTCTGCCTCCAATAGATTTCCTAAGCACTAGTGTATTAAGGAACAGGTTAAAAAGAGAATCCTAATGTGATTTCAGGATAATGGGTGTGTTCCTTATCTTCTCCTACTGTCTAAACTCTTCTCCATGGCTGGACCCCCAAATAATATTCCTTGACGTGCTAAGGGGTATCTAGGGAGTGGGATAGGTTTAATAACTACCCTAACCCTAACGCGTACCCTAACCCTAACCCCTACCCTAACCCTAACACGAACCCTAATCCTAACCCGTACCATAAACCGAGCCCTAACCTTCAAACTAACCCTAACCCTAACCCTAACCCATACCCTACGCCGTACACGAACCCGTACCCGAACCCGTACCCTAAGCCGTACCCTAACCCTAACCCTAACCCTAAGCTACCCTTGACTGCTTCTGCCCCCAATAGATTTCCTAAGCACTAGTGTTTTAAGGAACAGGTTAAAAAGAGAATCCTAATGTGATTTCTTGATAATGGGTGTGTTCCTTATCTTCTCCTAGTGTCTAAACTCTTCTCCATGGCTGGACCCCCAAATAATATTCCTTGACGTGCTAAGGAGTATCTAGAGAGTGGGATAGGTTTAATAACTACCCTAACCCTAACGCGTACCCTAACCCTAACCCCTACCCTATCCCTAACTCGAACCCTAATCCTAACCCGTACCCTAAACCGAGCCCTAACCTTCAAACTAACCCTAACCCTAACCCAAACCCATACACTACGCCGTACACGAACCCTTACCCGAACCCGTACCCTAAGCCGTGTCCTAACCCTAGCCCTAACCCTAACCCTAACCCTAAGCTACCCTTGACTGCTTCTGCCTCCAATAGATTTCCTAAGCACTAGTGTTTTAAGGAACAGGTTAAAAAGAGAATCCTAATGTGATTTCTTTATAATGGGTGTGTTCCTTATCTTCTCCTAGTGTCTAAACTCTTCTCCATTGCTGGACCCCCAAATAATATTCCTTGACGTGCTAAGGGGTATCTAGAGAGTGGGATAGGTTTAATAACTACCCTAACCCTAACGCGTACCCTAACCCTAACCCCTCCCCTAACCCTAACACGAACCCTAATCCTAACTCGTACCCTAAACCGAGCCCTAACCTTCAAACTAACCCTAACCCTAACCCAAACCCATACCGTACGCCGTACACGAACCCGTACCCGAACCCGTACCCTAAGCCGTGTCCTAACACTAGCCCTAACCCTAACCCTAACCTTAATCTACCCTTGACTGCTTTTGCCTCCAATAGATTTCCTAAGCACTAGTGTTTTAAGGAACAGGTTAAAAAGAGAATCCTAATGTGATTTCTTGATAATGGGTGTGTTCCTTATCTTCTCCTAGTGTCTAAACTCTTCTCCATGGCTGGACCCCCAAATAATATTCCTTGACGTGCTATGGGGTATCTAGAGAGTGGGATAGGTTTAATAACTACCCTAACCCTAACGCGTAACCTAACCCTAACCCCTACCCTAACCCTAACACGAACCCTAATCCTAACCCGTACCCTAAACCGAGCCCTAACCTTCAAACTAACCCTAACCCTAACCCTAACCCATACCCTACAGCGTACACGAACCCGTACCCGAACCCGTACCCTAAGCCGTACCCTAACCCTAACCCTAACCCTAAGCTACCCTTGACTGCTTCTGCCTCCAATAGATTTCCTAAGCACTAGTGTTTTAAGGAACAGGTTAAAAAGAGAATCCTAATGTGATTTCTTGATAATGGGTGTGTTCCTTATCTTCTCCTAGTGTCTAAACTCTTCTCCATGGCTGGACCCCCAAATAATATTCCTTGACGTGCTAAGGGTTATCTAGAGAGTGGGATAGGTTTAATAACTACCCTAACCCTAACGCGTACCCTAACCCTAACCCCTACCCTAACCCTAAGACGTACCCTAATCCTAACCCGTAACCTAAACCGAGCCCTAACCCTCAAACTAACCCTAACCCTAACCCTAACCCATACCCTACGCCATACCCGAACCCGTACCCGAACCCGTACACTAAGCCGTACCCTAACCCTAACCCTAACCCTAACCCTAACCCTAACCCTAACCGTAACCTAAACCGAGCCCTAACACTCAAACTAACCCTAACCCTAACCCTAACCCATACCCTACGCCGTACCCGAACCCGTACCCGAACCCGTACCCTAAGCCGTACCCTAACCCTAACCCTAACCGTAACCCTAACCCTAAGCTACCCTTGACTGCTTCTGCCTCCAATAGATTTCCTAAGCACTAGTGTATTAAGGAACAGGTTAAAAAGAAAATCCTAATGTGATTTCAGGATAATGGGTGTGTTCCTTATCTTCTCCTAGTGTCTAAACTCTTCTCCATGGCTGGACCCCCAAATAATATTCCTTGACGTGCTAAGGGGTATCTAGAGAGTGGGATAGGTTTAATAACTACCCTAACCCTAACGCGTACCCTAACGCTAACCCCTACCCTAACCCTAACACGAACCCTAATCCTAACCCGTACACTAAACTGAGACCAAACCTTCAAACTAACCCTAACACTAACACTAACCCATACCCTACGCCGTACACGAACCCGTACCCTAAGCCGTACCCTAACCCTAACCCTAACCCTAAGCTACCCTTGACTGCTTCTGCCTCCAATAGATTTCCTAAGCACTAGTGTTTTAGGGAAGATGTTAAAAAGAGAATCCTAATGTGATTTCTTGATAATGGGTGTGTTCTTTATCTTCTCCTAGTGTCTAAACTCTTCTCCATGGCTGGACCCCCAAAAAATATTCCTTGACGTGCTAAGGGGTATCTAGAGAGTGGGATAGGTTTAATAACTACCCTAACCCTAACGCGTACCCTCACCCTAACCCCTACCTTAACCCTAACACGTACCCTAATCCTAACCCGTACCCTAAACCGAGCCCTAACCTTCAAACTAACCCTAACCCTAACCCATACCCTACGCCGTACACGAACCCGTACCCGAAACCGTACCCTAAGCCGTACCCTAACCCTAACCCTAACCCTAAACCTAACCCTAACCCTAAGCTACCCTTGACTGCTTCTTCCTCCAATAGATTTCCTAAGCACTAGTGTTTTAAGGAACAGGTTAAAAAGAGAATCCTAATGTGATTTCTTGATAATGGGTGTGTTCCTTATCTTCTCCTAGTGTCTAAACTCTTCTCCATGGATGGACCCCCAAATAATATTCCTTGACGTGCTAAGGGGTATCTAGAGAGTGGGATAGGTTTAATAACTACCCTAACCCTAACGCGTACCCTAACCCTAACCCCTACCCTAAACCTAACACGAACCCTAATCCTAACCCATACCCTAAACCGAGCCCTAAACTTCAAACTAACCCTAACCCTAACCCAAACCCATACCCTACGCCGAACACGAACCCGTACCCGAACCCGTACCCTAAGCCGTGTCCTAACCCTAGCCCTAACCCTAACCCTAACCCTAAGCTACCCTTTACTGCTTCTGCCTCCAATAGATTTCCTAAGCACTAGTGTTTTAAGGAACAGGTTAAAAAGAGAATCCTAATGTGATTTCTTGATAATGGGTGTGTTCTTTATCTTCTCCTAGTGTCTAAACTCTTCTCCATGGCTGGACCCCCAAATAATATTCCTTGACGTGCTAAGGGGTATCTAGAGAGTGGGATAGGTTTAATAACTACCCTAACCCTAACGAGTACCCTAACCCTAACACGTACCCTAATCCTAACCCGTACCCTAAACCGAGCCCTAACCCTCAAACTAACCCTAACCCTAACCCTAACCCATACCCTACGCCGTACCCGAACCCGTACCCGAACCCGTACCCTAAGCCGTACCCTAAAGCTAACCCTAACCCTAACCCTAACCCTAACCCTAAGCTACCCTTGACTGCTTCTGCCTCCAATAGATTTCCTAAGCACTAGTGTTTTAAGGAACAGGTTAAAAAGAGAATCCTAATGTGATTTCTTGATAATGGGTGTGTTCCTCATCTTCTCCTAGTGTCTAAACTCTTCTCCATGGCTGGACCCCCAAATAATATTCCTTGACGTGCTAAGGGCTATCTAGGGAGTGGGATAGGTTTAATAACTACCCTAACCCTAACGCGTACCCTAACCCTAACCCCTACCCTAACCCTAAGACGTACCCTAATCCTAACCCGTAACCTAAACCGAGCCCTAACCCTCAAACTAAACCTAACCCTAACCCTAACCCATACCCTACGCCATACCCGAACCCGTACCCGAACCCGTACACTAAGCCGTACCCTAACCCTAACCGTAACCCTAACCCTAAACCTAAACCTAACCCTAACCCTAAGCTACCCTTGACAGCTTCTGCCTCCAATAGATTTCCTAAGCACTAGTGTATTAAGGAACAGGTTAAAAAGAGAATCCTAATGTGATTTCAGGATAATGGGTGTGTTCCTTATCTTCTCCTACTGTCTAAACTCTTCTCCATGGCTGGACCCCCAAATAATATTCCTTGACGTGCTAAGGGGTATCTAGGGAGTGGGATAGGTTTAATAACTACCCTAACCCTAACGCGTACCCTAACCCTAACCCCTACCCTAACCCTAACACGAACCCTAATCCTAACCCGTACCATAAACCGAGCCCTAACCTTCAAACTAACCCTAACCCTAACCCTAACCCATACCCTACGCCGTACATGAACCCGTACCCGAACCCGTACCCTAAGCCGTACCCTAACCCTAACCCTAACCCTAAGCTACCCTTGACTGCTTCTGCCCCCAATAGATTTCCTAAGCACTAGTGTTTTAAGGAACAGGTTAAAAAGAGAATCCTAATGTGATTTCTTGATAATGGGTGTGTTCCTTATCTTCTCCTAGTGTCTAAACTCTTCTCCATGGCTGGACCCCCAAATAATATTCCTTGACGTGCTAAGGGGTATCTAGAGAGTGGGATAGGTTTAATAACTACCCTAACCCTAATGCGTACCCTAAACCTAACCCCTACCCTAAACCTAACACGTACACTAATCCTAACCCTTACCCTAAACCGAGCCCTAACCCTCAAACTAACCCTAACCCTAACCCTAACCCATACCCTACGCCGTACCCGAACCCGTACCCGAACCCGTACCCTAAGCCGTACCCTAACCCTAACCCTAACCCTAAGCTACCCTTGACTGCTTCTGCCTCCAATAGATTTCCTAAGCACTAGTGTTTTAAGGAACAGGTTAAAAAGAGAATCCTAATGTGATTTCTTGATAATGGGTGTGTTCCTTATCTTCTCCTAGTGTCTAAACTCTTCTCCATGGCTGGACCCCCAAATAATATTCCTTGACGTGCTAAGGGTTATCTAGAGAGTGGGATAGGTTTAATAACTACCCTAACCCTAACGCGTACCCTAACCCTAACCCCTACCCTAACCCTAAGACGTACCCTAATCCTAACCCGTAACCTAAACCGAGCCCTAACCCTCAAACTAACCCTAACCCTAACCCTAACCCATACCCTACGCCATACCCGAACCCGTACCCGAACCCGTACACTAAGCCGTACCCTAACCCTAACCCTAACCCTAACCCTAACCCTAACCCTAACCCTAACCCTAACCGTAACCTAAACCGAGCCCTAACACTCAAACTAACCCTAACCCTAACCCTAACCCATACCCTACGCCGTACCCGAACCCGTACCCGAACCCGTACCCTAAGCCGTACCCTAACCCTAACCCTAACCTTAATCTACCCTTGACTGCTTCTGCCTCCAATAGATTTCCTAAGCACTAGTGTTTTAAGGAACAGGTTAAAAAGAGAATCCTAATGTGATTTCTTGATAATGGGTGTGTTCCTTATCTTCTCCTAGTGTCTAAACTCTTCTCCATGGCTGGACCCCCAAATAATATTCCTTGACGTGCTATGGGGTATCTAGAGAGTGGGATAGGTTTAATAACTACCCTAACCCTAACGCGTACCCTAACCCTAACCCCTACCCTAACCCTAACACGAACCCTAATCCTAACCCGTACCCTAAACCGAGCCCTAACCTTCAAACTAACCCTAACCCTAACCCTAACCCATACCCTACAGCGTACACGAACCCGTACCCGAACCCGTACCCTAAGCCGTACCCTAACCCTAACCCTAACCCTAAGCTACCCTTGACTGCTTCTGCCTCCAATAGATTTCCTAAGCACTAGTGTTTTAAGGAACAGGTTAAAAAGAGAATCCTAATGTGATTTCTTGATAATGGGTGTGTTCCTTATCTTCTCCTAGTGTCTAAACTCTTCTCCATGGCTGGACCCACAAATAATATTCCTTGACGTGCTAAGGGGTATCTAGAGTGTGGGATAGGTTTAATAACTACCCTAACCCTAACGCGTACCCTAACCCTAACCCCTACCCTAACCCTAACACGTACCCTAATCCTAACCCGTAACCTAAACCGAGCCCTAACCCTCAAACTAACCCTAACCCTAAACCTAACCCATACCCTACGCCGTACCCGAACCCGTACCCAAACCCGTACCCGAACCCGTACCCTAAGCCGTACCCTAACCCTAACCCTAACCCTAAGCTACCCTTGACTGCTTCTGCCTCCAATAGATTTCCTAAGCACTAGTGTTTTAAGGAACAGGTTAAAAAGAGAATCCTAATGTGATTTCAGGATAATGGGTGTGTTCCTTATCTTCTCCAAGTGTCTAAACTCTTCTCCATGGCTGGACCCCCAAATAATATTCCTTGACGTGCTAAGGGGTATGTAGAGAGTGGGATAGGTTTAATAACTACCCTAACCCTAACGCGTACCCTAACCCTAACCCCTACCCTAACCCTAACACGTACCCTAATCCTAACCCGTAACCTAAACCGAGCCCTAACCCTCAAACTAACCCTAACCCTAAACCTAACCCATACCCTACGCCGTACCCGAACCCGTAACCGAACCCGTACCCGAACCCGTACCCTAAGCCGTACCCTAACCCTAACCCTAACCCTAAGCTACCCTTGACTGCTTCTGCCTCCAATAGATTTCCTAAGCACTAGTGTTTTAAGGAACAGGTTAAAAAGAGAATCCTAATGTGATTTCTTGATAATGGGTGTGTTCCTTATCTTCTCCTAGTGTCTAAACTCTTCTCCATGGCTGGACACCCAAATAATATTCCTTGACGTGCTAAGGGGTATCTAGAGAGTGGGATAGGTTTAATAACTACCCTAACCCTAACGCGTACCCTAACCCTAACACGTACCCTAATCCTAACCCGTACCCTAAACCGAGCCCTAACCCTCAAACTAACCCTAACCCTAACCCTAACCCATACCCTACGCCGTACCCGAACCCGTACCCGAACCCGTACCCTAAGCCGTACCCTAAAGCTAACCCTAACCCTAACCCTAACCCTAACCCTAAGCTACCCTTGACTGCTTCTGCCTCCAATAGATTTCCTAAGCACTAGTGTTTTAAGGAACAGGTTAAAAAGAGAATCCTAATGTGATTTCTTGATAATGGGTGTGTTCCTTATCTTCTCCTAGTGTCTAAACTCTTCTCCATGGCTGGACCCCCAAATAATATTCCTTGACGTGCTAAGGGGTATCTAGAGAGTGGGATAGGTTTAATAACTACCCTAACCCTAACGCGTACCCTAACCCTAACCTCTACCCTAACCCTAAGACGTACCCTAATCCTAACCCGTAACCTAAACCGAGCCCTAACCCTCAAACTAACCCTAACCATAACCCTAACCCATACCCTACGCCATACCCGAACCCGTACCCGAACCCGTACACTAAGCCGTACCTAACCCTAACCATAACCCTAACCCTAAACCTAACCCTAAGCTACCCTTGACTGCTTCTGCCTCCAATAGATTTCCTAAGCACTAGTGTATTAAGGAACAGGTTAAAAAGAGAATCCTAATGTGATTTCAGGATAATGGGTGTGTTCCTTATCTTCTCCTACTGTCTAAACTCTTCTCCATGGCTGGACCCCCAAATAATATTCCTTGACGTGCTAAGGGGTATCTAGGGAGTGGGATAGGTTTAATAACTACCCTACCCCTAACGCGTACCCTAACCCTAACCCCTACCCTAAACCTAACACGAACCCTAATCCTAACCCGTACCCTAAACCGAGCCCTAACCTTCAAACTAACCCTAACCCTAACCCTAACCCATACGCTACGCCGTACACGAACCCGTACCCGAACCCGTACCCTAAGCCGTACCCTAACCCTAACCCTAACCCTAAGCTACCCTTGACTGCTTCTGCCTCCAATAGATTTCTTAAGCACTAGTGTTTTAACGAACAGGTTAAAAAGAGAATCCTAATGTGATTTATTGATAATGGGTGTGTTCCTTATCTTCTCCTAGTGTCTAAACTCTTCTCCATGGCTGGACCCCCAAATAATATTCCTTGACGTGCTAAGGGGTATCTAGAGAGTGGGATAGGTTTAATAACTACCCTAACCCTAACGCGTACCCTAACCCTAACCCCTACCCTAACCCTAACACGTACCCTAATCCTAACACGTAACCTAAACCGAGCCCTAACCCTCAAACTAACCCTAATCCTAAACCTAACCCATACCCTACGCCGTACCCGAACCCGTACCCGAACCCGTACCCGAACCCGTACCCTAAGCCGTACCCTAACCCTAACCCTAACCCTAAGCTACCCTTGACTGCTTCTGCCTCCAATAGATTTCCTAAGCACTAGTGTTTTAAGGAACAGGTTAAAAAGAGAATCCTAATGTGATTTCTTGATAATGGGTGTGTTCCTTATCTTCTCCTAGTGTCTAAACTCTTCTCCATGGCTGGACCCCCAAATAATATTCCTTGACGTGCTAAGGGGTATCTAGAGTGTGGGATAGGTTTAATAACTACCCTAACCCTAACGCGTACCCTAACCCTAACCCCTACCCTAACCCTAACACGTACCCTAATCCTAACCCGTAACCTAAACCGAGCCCTAACCCTCAAACTAACCCTAACCCTAAACCTAACCCATACCCTACGCCGTACCCGAACCCGTACCCGAACCCGTACCCGAACCCGTACCCTAAGCCGTACCCTAACCCTAACCCTAACCCTAAGCTACCCTTGACTGCTTCTGCCTCCAATAGATTTCCTAAGCACTAGTGTTTTAAGGAACAGGTTAAAAAGAGAATCCTAATGTGATTTCAGGATAATGGGTGTGTTCCTTATCTTCTCCTAGTGTCTAAACTCTTCTCCATGGCTGGACCCCCAAATAATATTCCTTGACGTGCTAAGGGGTATGTAGAGAGTGGGATAGGTTTAATAACTACCCTAACCCTAACGCGTACCCTAACCCTAACCCCTACCCTAACCCTAACACGTACCCTAATCCTAACCCGTAAACTAAACCGAGCCCTAACCCTCAAACTAACCCTAACCCTAAACCTAACCCATACCCTACGCCGTACCCGAACCCGTAACCGAACCCGTACCCGAACCCGTACCCTAAGCCGTACCCTAACCCTAACCCTAACCCTAAGCTACCCTTGACTGCTTCTGCCTCCAATAGATTTCCTAAGCACTAGTGTTTTAAGGAACAGGTTAAAAAGAGAATCCTAATGTGATTTCTTGATAATGGGTGTGTTCCTTATCTTCTCCTAGTGTCTAAACTCTTCTCCATGGCTGGACCCCCAAATAATATTCCTTGACGTGCTAAGGGGTATCTAGAGAGTGGGATAGGTTTAATAACTACCCTAACCCTAACGCGTACCCTAACCCTAACCCCTACCCTAACCCTAACACGTACCCTAATCCTAACCCGTACCCTAAACCGAGCCCTAACCTTCAAACTAACCCTAACCCTAACCCATACCCTACGCCGTACACGAACCCGTACCCGAAACCGTACCCTAAGCCGTACCCTAACCCTAACCCTAACCCTAAACCTAACCCTAACCCTAAGCTACCCTTGACTGCTTCTGCCTCCAATAGATTTCCTAAGCACTAGTGTTTTAAGGAACAGGTTAAAAAGAGAATCCTAATGTGATTTCTTGATAATGGGTGTGTTCCTTATCTTCTCCTAGTGTCTAAACTCTTCTCCATGGCTGGACACCCAAATAATATTCCTTGACGTGCTAAGGGGTATCTAGAGAGTGGGATAGGTTTAATAACTACCCTAACCCTAACGCGTACCCTAACCCTAACACGTACCCTAATCCTAACCCGTACCCTAAACCGAGCCCTAACCCTCAAACTAACCCTAACCCTAACCCTAACCCATACCCTACGCCATACCCGAACCCGTACCCGAACCCGTACCCTAAGCCGTACCCTAAAGCTAACCCTAACCCTAACCCTAACCCTAACCCTAAGCTACCCTTGACTGCTTCTGCCTCCAATAGATTTCCTAAGCACTAGTGTTTTAAGGAACAGGTTAAAAAGAGAATCCTAATGTGATTTCTTGATAATGGGTGTGTTCCTTATCTTCTCCTAGTGTCTAAACTCTTCTCCATGGCTGGACCCCCAAATAATATTCCTTGACGTGCTAAGGGTTATCTAGAGAGTGGGATAGGTTTAATAACTACCCTAACCCTAACGCGTACCCTAACCCTAACCTCTACCCTAACCCTAAGACGTACCCTAATCCTAACCCGTAACCTAAACCGAGCCCTAACCCTCAAACTAACCCTAACCATAACCCTAACCCATACCCTACGCCATACCCGAACCCGTACCCGAACCCGTACACTAAGCCGTACCTAACCCTAACCATAACCCTAACCCTAAACCTAACCCTAAGCTACCCTTGACTGCTTCTGCCTCCAATAGATTTCCTAAGCACTAGTGTATTAAGGAACAGGTTAAAAAGAGAATCCTAATGTGATTTCAGGATAATGGGTGTGTTCCTTATCTTCTCCTACTGTCTAAACTCTTCTCCATGGCTGGACCCCCAAATAATATTCCTTGACGTGCTAAGGGGTATCTAGGGAGTGGGATAGGTTTAATAACTACCCTACCCCTAACGCGTACCCTAACCCTAACCCCTACCCTAAACCTAACACGAACCCTAATCCTAACCCGTACCCTAAACCGAGCCCTAACCTTCAAACTAACCCTAACCCTAACCCTAACCCATACGCTACGCCGTACACGAACCCGTACCCGAACCCGTACCCTAAGCCGTACCCTAACCCTAACCCTAACCCTAAGCTACCCTTGACTGCTTCTGCCTCCAATAGATTTCTTAAGCACTAGTGTTTTAACGAACAGGTTAAAAAGAGAATCCTAATGTGATTTATTGATAATGGGTGTGTTCCTTATCTTCTCCTAGTGTCTAAACTCTTCTCCATGGCTGGACCCCCAAATAATATTCCTTGACGTGCTAAGGGGTATCTAGAGAGTGGGATAGGTTTAATAACTACCCTAACCCTAACGCGTACCCTAACCCTAACCCCTACCCTAACCCTAACACGTACCCTAATCCTAACACGTAACCTAAACCGAGCCCTAACCCTCAAACTAACCCTAATCCTAAACCTAACCCATACCCTACGCCGTACCCGAACCCGTACCCGAACCCGTACCCGAACCCGTACCCTAAGCCGTACCCTAACCCTAACCCTAACCCTAAGCTACCCTTGACTGCTTCTGCCTCCAATAGATTTCCTAAGCACTAGTGTTTTAAGGAACAGGTTAAAAAGAGAATCCTAATGTGATTTCTTGATAATGGGTGTGTTCCTTATCTTCTCCTAGTGTCTAAACTCTTCTCCATGGCTGGACCCCCAAATAATATTCCTTGACGTGCTAAGGGGTATCTAGAGTGTGGGATAGGTTTAATAACTACCCTAACCCTAACGCGTACCCTAACCCTAACCCCTACCCTAACCCTAACACGTACCCTAATCCTAACCCGTAACCTAAACCGAGCCCTAACCCTCAAACTAACCCTAACCCTAAACCTAACCCATACCCTACGCCGTACCCGAACCCGTACCCGAACCCGTACCCGAACCCGTACCCTAAGCCGTACCCTAACCCTAACCCTAACCCTAAGCTACCCTTGACTGCTTCTGCCTCCAATAGATTTCCTAAGCACTAGTGTTTTAAGGAACAGGTTAAAAAGAGAATCCTAATGTGATTTCAGGATAATGGGTGTGTTCCTTATCTTCTCCTAGTGTCTAAACTCTTCTCCATGGCTGGACCCCCAAATAATATTCCTTGACGTGCTAAGGGGTATGTAGAGAGTGGGATAGGTTTAATAACTACCCTAACCCTAACGCTTACCCTAACCCTAACCCCTACCCTAACCCTAACACGTACCCTAATCCTAACCCGTAACATAAACCGAGCCCTAACCCTCAAACTAACCCTAACCCTAAACCTAACCCATACCCTACGCCGTACCCGAACCCGTAACCGAACCCGTACCCGAACCCGTACCCTAAGCCGTACCCTAACCCTAACCCTAACCCTAAGCTACCCTTGACTGCTTCTGCCTCCAATAGATTTCCTAAGCACTAGTGTTTTAAGGAACAGGTTAAAAAGAGAATCCTAATGTGATTTCTTGATAATGGGTGTGTTCCTTATCTTCTCCTAGTGTCTAAACTCTTCTCCATGGCTGGACCCCCAAATAATATTCCTTGACGTGCTAAGGGGTATCTAGAGAGTGGGATAGGTTTAATAACTACCCTAACCCTAACGCGTACCCTAACCCTAACCCCTACCCTAAACCTAACACGTACCCTAATCCTAAACCGTACCCTAAACCGAGCCCTAACCTTCAAACTAACCCTAACCCTAACCCATACCCTACGCCGTACACGAACCCGTACCCGAAACCGTACCCTAAGCCGTACCCTAACCCTAACCCTAACCCTAAACCTAACCCTAACCCTAAGCTACCCTTGACTGCTTCTGCCTCCAATAGATTTCCTAAGCACTAGTGTTTTAAGGAACAGGTTAAAAAGAGAATCCTAATGTGATTTCTTGATAATGGGTGTGTTCCTTATCTTCTCCTAGTGTCTAAACTCTTCTCCATGGCTGGACACCCAAATAATATTCCTTGACGTGCTAAGGGATATCTAGAGAGTGGGATAGGTTTAATAACTACCCTAACCCTAACGCGTACCCTAACCCTAACCTCTACCCTAACCCTAACACGTACCCTAATCCTAACCCGTAACCTAAACCGAGCCCTAACCCTCAAACTAACCCTAACCCTAACCCTAACCCATACCCTACGCCATACCCGAACCCGTACCCGAACCCGTACACTAAGCCGTACCTAACCCTAACCATAACCCTAACCCTAAACCTAACCCTAACCCTAACCCTAAGCTACCCTTGACTGCTTTTGCCTCCAATAGATTTCCTAAGTACTAGTGTATTAAGGAACAGGTTAAAAAGAGAATCCTAATGTGAATTCAGGATAATGGGTGTGTTCCTTATCTTCTCCTACTGTCTAAACTCTTCTCCATGGCTGGACCCCCAAATAATATTCCTTGACGTGCTAAGGGGTATCTAGGGAGTGGGATAGGTTTAATAACTACCCTAACCCTAACGCGTACCCTAACCCTAACCCCTACCCTAACCCTAACACGAACCCTAATCCTAACCCGTACCCTAAACCGAGCCCTAACCTTCAAACTAACCCTAACCCTAACCCTAACCCATACGCTACGCCGTACACGAACCCGTACCCGAACCCGTACCCTAAGCCGTACCCTAACCCTAACCCTAACCCTAAGCTACCCTTGACTGCTTCTGCCTCCAATAGATTTCTTAAGGACTAGTGTTTTAAGGAACAGGTTAAAAAGAGAATCCTAATGTGATTTATTGATAATGGGTGTGTTCCTTACCTTCTCCTAGTGTCTAAACTCTTCTCCATGGCTGGACCCCCAAATAATATTCCTTGACGTGCTAAGGGGTATCTAGAGAGTGGGATAGGTTTAATAACTACCCTAACCCTAACACATACCCTAACCCTAACCCCTA
>NW_027175198.1:1000000-1012500 GCF_028021215.1 Eschrichtius robustus
GGTTTAATAACTACCCTAACCCTAACGCGTACCCTAACCCTAACCCCTACCCTAACCCTAACACGTACCCTAATCCTAACCCGTACCCTAAACCGAGCCCTAACCTTCAAACTAACCCTAACCCTAACCCATACCCTACGCCGTACACGAACCCGTACCCGAAACCGTACCCTAAGCCGTACCCTAACCCTAACCCTAACCCTAAACGTAACCCTAACCCTAAGCTACCCTTGACTGCTTCTGCCTCCAATAGATTTCCTAAGCACTAGTGTTTTAAGGAACAGGTTAAAAAGAGAATCCTAATGTGATTTCTTGATAATGGGTGTGTTCCTTATCTTCTCCTAGTGTCTAAACTCTTCTCCATGGCTGGACACCCAAATAATATTCCTTGACGTGCTAAGGGGTATCTAGAGAGTGGGATAGGTTTAATAACTACCCTAACCCTAACGCGTACCCTAACCCTAACACGTACCCTAATCCTAACCCGTACCCTAAACCGAGCCCTAACCCTCAAACTAACCCTAACCCTAACCCTAACCCATACCCTACGCCGTACCCGAACCCGTACCCGAACCCGTACCCTAAGCCGTACCCTAAAGCTAACCCTAACCCTAACCCTAACCCTAAGCTACCCTTGACTGCTTCTGCCTCCAATAGATTTCCTAAGCACTAGTGTTTTAAGGAACAGGTTAAAAAGAGAATCCTAATGTGATTTCTTGATAATGGGTGTGTTCCTCATCTTCTCCTACTGTCTAAATTCTTCTCCATGGCTGGAACCCCAAATAATATTCCTTGACTTGCTAAGGGGTATCTAGGGAGTGGGATAGGTTTAATAACTACCCTAACCCTAACGCGTACCCTAACCCTAACCCCTACCCTAACCCTAACCCGAACCCTAATCCTAACCCGTACCCTAAACCGAGCCCTAACCTTCAAACTAACCCTAACCCTAACCCTAACCCATACCCTACGCCATACACGAACCCGTACCCGAACCCGTACCCTAAGCCGTACCCTAACCCTAACCCTAACCCTAACCCTAACCCTAAGCTACCCTTGACTGCTTCTGCCTCCAATAGATTTCCTAAGCACTAGTGTTTTAAGGAACAGGTTAAAAAGAGAATCCTAATGTGATTTCTTGATAATGGGTGTGTTCCTTATCTTCTCCTAGTGTCTAAACTCTTCTCCATGGCTGGATACCCAAATAATATTCCTTGACGTGCTAAGGGGTATCTAGAGAGTGGGATAGGTTTAATAACTACCCTAACCCTAACGCGTACCCTAACCCTAACCCCTACCCTAACCCTAACACGTACCCTAATCCTAACCCGTACCCTACACCGAGCCCTAACCCTCAAACTAATCCTAACCCTAACCCTAACCCATATCGTACGCCATACCCAAACCCGTACCCGAAACCGTACCCGAACCCGTACCCTAATCCGTACCCTAACCCAAACCCTAACCCTAAGCTACCCTTGACTGCTTCTGCCTCCAATAGATTTCCTAAGCACTAGTGTTTTAAGGAACAGGTTAAAAAGAGAATCCTAATGTGATTTCTTGATAATGGGTGTGTTCCTTATCTTCTCCTAGTGTCTAAACTCTTCTCCATGGCTGGACCCCCAAATAATATTCCTTGACGTGCTAAGGGGTATCTAGAGAGTGGGATAGGTTTAATAACTACCCTAACCCTAACGCGTACCCTAACCCTAACCCCTACCCTAACCCTAACACGTACCCTAACCCTAAGCCGTACCCTAACCCAAACCCTAACCCTAAGCTACCCTTGACTGCTTCTGCCTCCAATAGATTTCCTAAGCAGTAGTGTTTTAAGGAACAGGTTAAAAAGAGAATCCTAATGTGATTTATTGATAATGGGTGTGTTCCTTATCTTCTCCTAGTGTCTAAACTCTTCTCCATGGCTGGACCCCCAAATAATATTCCTTGACGTGCTAAGGGGTATCTAGAGAGTGGGATAGGTTTAATAACTACCCTAACCCTAACGCGTACCCTAACCCTAACCCCTACCCTAACCCTAACACGTACCCTAACCCTAAGCCGTACCCTAACCCAAACCCTAACCCTAAGCTACCCTTGACTGCTTCTGCCTCCAATAGATTTCCTAAGCACTAGTGTTTTACGGAACAGGTTAAAAAGAGAATCCTAATGTGATTTCTTGATAATGGGTGTGTTCTTTATCTTCTCCTAGTGTCTAAACTCTTCTCCATGGCTGGACCCCCAAAAAATATTCCTTGACGTGCTAAGGGGTATCTAGAGAGTGGGATAGGTTTAATAACTACCCTAACCCTAACGCGTACCCTAACCCTAACCCCTACCCTAACCCTAACACGTACCCTAATCCTAACCCGTACCCTAAACCGAGCCCTAACCTTCAAACTAAACCTAACCCTAACCCATACCCTACGCCGTACACGAACCCGTACCCGAAACCGTACCCTAATTCGTACCCTAACCCTAACCCTAACCCTAAACCTAACCCTAACCCTAAGCTACCCTTGACTGCTTCTGCCTCCAATAGATTTCCTAAGCACTAGTGTTTTAAGGAACAGGTTAAAAAGAGAATCCTAATGTGATTTCTTGATAATGGGTGTGTTCCTTATCTTCTCCTAGTGTCTAAACACTTCTCCATGGCTGGACACCCAAATAATATTCCTTGACGTGCTAAGGGGTATCTAGAGAGTGGGATAGGTTTAATAACTACCCTAACCCTAACGCGTACCCTAACCCTAACACGTACCCTAATCCTAACCCGTACCCTAAACCGAGCCCTAACCCTCAAACTAACCCTAACCCTAACCCTAACCCATACCCTACGCCGTACCCGAACCCGTACCCGAACCCGTACCCTAAGCCGTACCCTAAAGCTAACCCTAACCCTAACCCTAACCCTAACCCTAAGCTACCCTTGACTGCTTCTGCCTCCAATAGATTTCCTAAGCACTAGTGTTTTAAGGAACAGGTTAAAAAGAGAATCCTAATGTGATTTCTTGATAATGGGTGTGTTCCTTATCTTCTCCTAGTGTCTAAACTCTTCTCCATGGCTGGACACCCAAATAATATTCCTTGACGTGCTAAGGGGTATCTAGAGAGTGGGATAGGTTTAATAACTACCCTAACCCTAACGCGTACCCTAACCCTAACCTCTACCCTAACCCTAAGACGTACCCTAATCCTAACCCGTAACCTAAACCGAGCCCTAACCCTCAAACTAACCCTAACCCTAACCCTAACCCATACCCTACGCCATAACAGAACCCGTACCCGAACCCGTACACTAAGCCGTACCTAACCCTAACCATAACCCTAACCCTAAACCTAAACCTAACCCTAACCCTAAGCTACCCTTGACTGCTTCTGCCTCCAATAGATTTCCTAAGCACTAGTGTATTAAGGAACAGGTTAAAAAGAGAATCCTAATGTGATTTCAGGATAATGGGTGTGTTCCTTATCTTCTCCTACTGTCTAAACTCTTCTCCATGGCTGGACCCCCAAATAATATTCCTTGACGTGCTAAGGGGTATCTAGGGAGTGGGATAGGTTTAATAACTACCCTAACCCTAACGCGTACCCTAACCCTAACCCCTACCCTAACCCTAACACGAACCCTAATCCTAACCCGTACCCTAAACCGAGCCCTAACCTTCAAACTAACCCTAACCCTAACCCTAACCCATACGCTACGCCGTACACGAACCCGTACCCGAACCCGTACCCTAAGCCGTACCCTAACCCTAACCCTAATCCTAAGCTACCCTTGACTGCTTCTGCCTCCAATAGATTTCCTAAGCACTAGTGTTTTAAGGAACAGGTTAAAAAGAGAATCCTAATGTGATTTCTTGATAATGGGTGTGTTCCTTATCTTCTCCTAGTGTCTAAACTCTTCTCCATGGCTGGACCCCCAAATAATATTCCTTGACGTGCTAAGGGGTATCTAGAGAGTGTGATAGGTTTAATAACTACCCTAACCCTAACGCGTACCCTAACCCTAACCCCTACCCTAACCCTAAGACGTACCCTAATCCTAACCCGTACCCTAAACCGAGCCCTAACCCTCAAACTAACCCTAACCCTAACCCATATCCTACGCCATACACAAACGCGTACCCGAACCCGTACCCGAACCCGTACCCTAAGCCGTACCCTAACCCAAACCCTAACCCTAAGCTACCCTTGACTGCTTCTGCCTCCAATAGATTTCCTAAGCACTAGTGTTTTAAGGAACAGGTTAAAAAGAGAATCCTAATGTGATTTATTGATAATGGGTGTGTTCCTTATCTTCTCCTAGTGTCTAAACTCTTCTCCATGGCTGCACCCCCAAATAATATTCCTTGACGTGCTAAGGGGTATCTAGAGAGTGGGATATGTTTAATAACTACCCTAACCCTAACGCGTACCCTAACCCTAACCCCTACCCTAACCCTAACACGTACACTAATCCTAACACGTAACCTAAACCGAGCCCTAACCCTCAAACTAACCCTAACCCTAAACCTAACCCATACCCTACGCCGTACCCGAACCCGTACCCTAAGCCGTACCCTAACCCTAACCCTAACCCTAAGCTACCCTTGACTGCTTCTGCCTCCAATAGATTTCCTAAGCACTAGTGTTTTAAGGAACAGGTTAAAAAGAGAATCCTAATGTGATTTCTTGATAATGGGTGTGTTCCTTATCTTCTCCTAGTGTCTAAACTCTTCTCCATGGCTGGACCCCCAAATAATATTCCTTGACGTGCTAAGGGTTATCTAGAGAGTGGGATAGGTTTAATAACTACCCTAACCCTAACGCGTACCCTAACCCTAACCTCTACCCTAACCCTAAGACGTACCCTAATCCTAACCCGTAACCTAAACCGAGCCCTAACCCTCAAACTAACCCTAACCCTAACCCTAACCCATACCCTACGCCATAACCGAACCCGTACCCGAACCCGTACCCTAAGCCATACCCTAACCCTAACCCTAACCGTAACCCTAACCCTAAGCTACCCTTGACTGCTTCTGCCTCCAATAGATTTCCTAAGCACTAGTGTATTAAGGAACAGGTTAAAAAGAGAATCCTAATGTGATTTCTTGATAATGGGTGTGTTCCTTATCTTCTCCTAGTGTCTAAACTCTTCTCCATGGCTGGACCCCCAAATAATATTCCTTGACGTGCTAAGGAGTATCTAGAGAGTGGGATAGGTTTAATAACTACCCTAACCCTAACGCGTACCCTAACCCTAACCCCTACCCTATCCCTAACACGAACCCTAATCCTAACCCGTACCCTAAACCGAGCCCTAACCTTCAAACTAACCCTAACCCTAACCCAAACCCATACACTACGCCGTACACGAACCCTTACCCGAACCCGTACCCTAAGCCGTGTCCTAACCCTAGCCCTAACCCTAACCCTAACCCTAAGCTACCCTTGACTGCTTCTGCCTCCAATAGATTTCCTAAGCACTAGTGTTTTAAGGAACAGGTTAAAAAGAGAATCCTAATGTGATTTCTTGATAATGGGTGTGTTCCTTATCTTCTCCTAGTGTCTAAACTCTTCTCCATGGCTGGACCCACAAATAATATTCCTTGACGTGCTAAGGGGTATCTAGAGAGTGGGATAGGTTTAATAACTACCCTAACCCTAACGCGTACCCTAACCCTAACCCCTCCCCTAACCCTAACACGAACCCTAGTCCTAACTCGTAACCTAAACCGAGCCCTAACCTTCAAACTAACCCTAACCCTAACCCAAACCCATACCGTACGCCGTACACGAACCCGTACCCGAACCCGTACCCTAAGCCGTGTCCTAACACTAGCCCTAACGCTAACCCTAACCTTAATCTACCCTTGACTGCTTTTGCCTCCAATAGATTTCCTAAGCACTAGTGTTTTAAGGAACAGGTTAAAAAGAGAATCCTAATGTGATTTCTTGATAATGGGTGTGTTCCTTATCTTCTCCTAGTGTCTAAACTCTTCTCCATGGCTGGACCCCCAAATAATATTCCTTGACGTGCTATGGGGTATCTAGAGAGTGGGATAGGTTTAATAACTACCCTAACCCTAACGCGTAACCTAACCCTAACCCCTACCCTAACCCTAACACGAACCCTAATCCTAACCCGTACCCTAAACCGAGCCCTAACCTTCAAACTAACCCTAACCCTAACCCTAACCCATACCCTACAGCGTACACGAACCCGTACCCGAACCCGTACCCTAAGCCGTACCCTAACCCTAACCCTAACCCTAAGCTACCCTTGACTGCTTCTGCCTCCAATAGATTTCCTAAGCACTAGTGTTTTAAGGAACAGGTTAAAAAGAGAATCCTAATGTGATTTCTTGATAATGGGTGTGTTCCTTATCTTCTCCTAGTGTCTAAACTCTTCTCCATGGCTGGACCCCCAAATAATATTCCTTGACGTGCTAAGGGTTATCTAGAGAGTGGGATAGGTTTAATAACTACCCTAACCCTAACGCGTACCCTAACCCTAACCCCTACCCTAACCCTAAGACGTACCCTAATCCTAACCCGTAACCTAAACCTAGCCCTAACCCTCAAACTAACCCTAACCCTAACCCTAACCCATACCCTACGCCATACCCGATCCCGTACCCGAACCCGTACACTAAGCCGTACCCTAACCCTAACCCTAACCCTAACCCTAACCCTAACCCTAACCCTAACCCTAACCGTAACCTAAACCGAGCCCTAACACTCAAACTAACCCTAACCCTAACCCTAACCCATACCCTACGCCGTACCCGAACCCGTACCCGAACCCGTACCCTAAGCCGTACCCTAACCCTAACCCTAACCGTAACCCTAACCCTAAGCTACCCTTGACTGCTTCTGCCTCCAATAGATTTCCTAAGCACTAGTGTATTAAGGAACAGGTTAAAAAGAAAATCCTAATGTGATTTCAGGATAATGGGTGTGTTCCTTATCTTCTCCTAGTGTCTAAACTCTTCTCCATGGCTGGACCCCCAAATAATATTCCTTGACGTGCTAAGGGGTATCTAGAGAGTGGGATAGGTTTAATAACTACCCTAACCCTAACGCGTACCCTAACGCTAACCCCTACCCTAACCCTAACACGAACCCTAATCCTAACCCGTACACTAAACCGAGACCAAACCTTCAAACTAACCCTAACACTAACACTAACCCATACCCTACGCCGTACACGAACCCGTACCCTAAGCCGTACCCTAACCCTAACCCTAACCCTAAGCTACCCTTGACTGCTTCTGCCTCCAATAGATTTCCTAAGCACTAGTGTTTTAAGGAACAGGTTAAAAAGAGAATCCTAATGTGATTTCTTGATAATGGGTGTGTTCCTTATTTTCTCCTAGTGTCTAAACACTTCTCCATGGATGGACCCCCAAATAATATTCCTTGACGTGCTAAGGGGTATCTAGAGAGTGGGATAGGTTTAATAACTACCCTAACCCTAACGCGTACCCTAACCCTAACCCCTACCCTAACCCTAACACGAACCCTAATCCTAACCCGTACCCTAAACCGAGCCCTAACCTTCAAACTAACCCTAACCCTAACCCAAACCCATACCCTACGCCGAACACGAACCCGTACCCAAACCCGTACCCTAAGCCGTGTCCTAACCCTAGCCCTAACCCTAACCCTAACCCTAAGCTACCCTTTACTGCTTCTGCCTCCAATAGATTTCCTAAGCACTAGTGTTTTAGGGAAGATGTTAAAAAGAGAATCCTAATGTGATTTCTTGATAATGGGTGTGTTCTTTATCTTCTCCTAGTGTCTAAACTCTTCTCCATGGCTGGACCCCCAAAAAATATTCCTTGACGTGCTAAGGGGTATCTAGAGAGTGGGATAGGTTTAATAACTACCCTAACCCTAACGCGTACCCTCACCCTAACCCCTACCTTAACCCTAACACGTACCCTAATCCTAACCCGTACCCTAAACCGAGCCCTAACCTTCAAACTAACCCTAACCCTAACCCATACCCTACGCCGTACACGAACCCGTACCCGAAACCGTACCCTAAGCCGTACCCTAACCCTAACCCTAACCCTAAACCTAACCCTAACCCTAAGCTACCCTTGACTGCTTCTGCCTCCAATAGATTTCCTAAGCACTAGTGTTTTAAGGAACAGGTTAAAAAGAGAATCCTAATGTGATTTCTTGATAATGGGTGTGTTCCTTATCTTCTCCTAGTGTCTAAACTCTTCTCCATGGATGGACCCCCAAATAATATTCCTTGACGTGCTAAGGGGTATCTAGAGAGTGGGATAGGTTTAATAACTACCCTAACCCTAACGCGTACCCTAACCCTAACCCCTACCCTAACCCTAACACGAACCCTAATCCTAACCCATACCCTAAATCGAGCCCTAAACTTCAAACTAACCCTAACCCTAACCCAAACCCATACCCTACGCCGAACACGAACCCGTACCCGAACCCGTACCCTAAGCCGTGTCCTAACACTAGCCCTAACCCTAACCCTAACCCTAAGCTACCCTTTACTGCTTCTGCCTCCAATAGATTTCCTAAGCACTAGTGTTTTAAGGAACAGGTTAAAAAGAGAATCCTAATGTGATTTCTTGATAATGGGTGTGTTCTTTATCTTCTCCTAGTGTCTAAACTCTTCTCCATGGCTGGACCCTCAAATAATATTCCTTGACGTGATAAGGGGTATCTAGAGAGTGGGATAGGTTTAATAACTACCCTAACCCTAACGCGTACCCTAACCCTAACACGTACCCTAATCCTAACCCGTACCCTAAACCGAGCCCTAACCCTCAAACTAACCCTAACCCTAACCCTAACCCATACCCTACGCCGTACCCGAACCCGTACCCGAACCCGTACCCTAAGCCGTACCCTAAAGCTAACCCTAACCCTAACCCTAACCCTAACCCTAAGCTACCCTTGACTGCTTCTGCCTCCAATAGATTTCCTAAGCACTAGTGTTTTAAGGAACAGGTTAAAAAGAGAATCCTAATGTGATTTCTTGATAATGGGTGTGTTCCTCATCTTCTCCTAGTGTCTAAACTCTTCTCCATGGCTGGACCCCCAAATAATATTCCTTGACGTGCTAAGGGCTATCTAGGGAGTGGGATAGGTTTAATAACTACCCTAACCCTAACGCGTACCCTAACCCTAACCCCTACCCTAACCCTAAGACGTACCCTAATCCTAACCCGTAACCTAAACCGAGCCCTAACCCTCAAACTAACCCTAACCCTAACCCTAACCCATACACTACGCCATACCCGAACCCGTACCCGAACCCGTACACTAAGCCGTACCCTAACCCTAACCGTAACCCTAACCCTAAACCTAAACCTAACCCTAACCCTAAGCTACCCTTGACAGCTTCTGCCTCCAATAGATTTCCTAAGCACTAGTGTATTAAGGAACAGGTTAAAAAGAGAATCCTAATGTGATTTCAGGATAATGGGTGTGTTCCTTATCTTCTCCTACTGTCTAAACTCTTCTCCATGGCTGGACCCCCAAATAATATTCCTTGACGTGCTAAGGGGTATCTAGGGAGTGGGATAGGTTTAATAACTACCCTAACCCTAACGCGTACCCTAACCCTAACCCCTACCCTAACCCTAACACGAACCCTAATCCTAACCCGTACCATAAACCGAGCCCTAACCTTCAAACTAACGCTAACCCTAACCCTAACCCATACCCTACGCCGTACACGAACCCGTACCCGAACCCGTACCCTAAGCCGTACCCTAACCCTAACCCTAACCCTAAGCTACCCTTGACTGCTTCTGCCCCCAATAGATTTCCTAAGCACTAGTGTTTTAAGGAACAGGTTAAAAAGAGAATCCTAATGTGATTTCTTGATAATGGGTGTGTTCCTTATCTTCTCCTAGTGTCTAAACTCTTCTCCATGGCTGGACCCCCAAATAATATTCCTTGACGTGCTAAGGGGTATCTAGAGAGTGGGATAGGTTTAATAACTACCCTAACCCTAATGCGTACCCTAAACCTAACCCCTACCCTAAACCTAACACGTACACTAATCCTAACCCTTACCCTAAACCGAGCCCTAACCCTCAAACTAACCCTAACCCTAACCCTAACTCATACCCTACGCCGTACCCGAACCCGTACCCGAACCCGTACCCTAAGCCGTACCCTAACCCTAACCCTAACCCTAAGCTACCCTTGACTGCTTCTGCCTCCAATAGATTTCCTAAGCACTAGTGTTTTAAGGAACAGGTTAAAAAGAGAATCCTAATGTGATTTCTTGATAATGGGTGTGTTCCTTATCTTCTCCTAGTGTCTAAACTCTTCTCCATGGCTGGACCCCCAAATAATATTCCTTGACGTGCTAAGGGTTATCTAGAGAGTGGGATAGGTTTAATAACTACCCTAACCCTAACGCGTACCCTAACCCTAACCCCTACCCTAACCCTAAGACGTACCCTAATCCTAACCCGTAACCTAAACCGAGCCCTAACCCTCAAACTAACCCTAACCCTAACCCTAACCCATACCCTACGCCATACCCGAACCCGTACCCGAACCCGTACACTAAGCCGTACCCTAACCCTAACCCTAACCCTAACCCTAACCCTAACCCTAACCCTAACCCTAACCCTAACCGTAACCTAAACCGAGCCCTAACACTCAAACTAACCCTAAACCTAACCCTAACCCATACCCTACGCCGTACCCGAACCCGTACCCGAACCCGTACCCTAAGCCGTACCCTAACCCTAACCCTAACCCTAAGCTACCCTTGACTGCTTCTGCCTCCAATAGATTTCCTAAGCACTAGTGTTTTAAGGAACAGGTTAAAAAGAGAATCCTAATGTGATTTCTTGATAATGGGTGTGTTCCTTATTTTCTCCTAGTGTCTAAACTCTTCTCCATGGATGGACCCCCAAATAATATTCCTTGACGTGCTAAGGGGTATCTAGAGAGTGGGATAGGTTTAATAACTACCCTAACCCTAACGCGTACCCTAACCCTAACCCCTACCCTAACCCTAACACGAACCCTAATCCTAACCCGTACCCTAAACCGAGCCCTAACCTTCAAACTAACCCTAACCCTAACCCAAACCCATACCCTACGCCGAACACGAACCCGTACCCAAACCCGTACCCTAAGCCGTGTCCTAACCCTAGCCCTAACCCTAACCCTAACCCTAAGCTACCCTTTACTGCTTCTGCCTCCAATAGATTTCCTAAGCACTAGTGTTTTAGGGAACAGGTTAAAAAGAGAATCCTAATGTGATTTCTTGATAATGGGTGTGTTCTTTATCTTCTCCTAGTGTCTAAACTCTTCTCCATGGCTGGACCCCCAAAAAATATTCCTTGACGTGCTAAGGGGTATCTAGAGAGTGGGATAGGTTTAATAACTACCCTAACCCTAACGCGTACCCTCACCCTAACCCCTACCTTAACCCTAACACGTACCCTAATCCTAACCCGTACCCTAAACCGAGCCCTAACCTTCAAACTAACCCTAACCCTAACCCATACCCTACGCCGTACACGAACCCGTACCCGAAACCGTACCCTAAGCCGTACCCTAACCCTAACCCTAACCCTAAACCTAACCCTAACCCTAAGCTACCCTTGACTGCTTCTGCCTGCAATAGATTTCCTAAGCACTAGTGTTTTAAGGAACAGGTTAAAAAGAGAATCCTAATGTGATTTCTTGATAATGGGTGTGTTCCTTATCTTCTCCTAGTGTCTAAACTCTTCTCCATGGATGGACCCCCAAATAATATTCCTTGACGTGCTAAGGGGTATCTAGAGAGTGGGGTAAGTTTAATAACTACCCTAACCCTAACGCGTACCCTAACCCTAACCCCTACCCTAACCCTAACACGAACCCTAATCCTACCCCGTACCCTAAACCGAGCCCTAAACTTCAAACTAACCCTAACCCTAACCCAAACCCATACCCTACGCCGAACACGAACCCGTACCCGAACCCGTACCCTAAACCGTACCCTAACCCTAACCGTAACCCTAACCCTAAACCTAAACCTAACCCTAACCCTAAGCTACCCTTGACTGCTTCTGCCTCCAATAGATTTCCTAAGCACTAGTGTTTTAAGGAACAGGTTTAAAAGAGAATCCTAATGTGATTTCTTGATAATGCGTGTGTTCCTTATCTTCTCCTACTGTCTAAACTCTTCTCCATGGCTGGACCCCCAAATAATATTCCTTGACGTGCTAAGGGGTATCTAGGGAGTGGGATAGGTTTAATAACTACCCTAACCCTAACGCGTACCCTAACCCTAAACCCTACCCTAACCCTAACACGTACCCTAATCCTAACCCGTAACCTAAACCGAGCCCTAACCCTCAAACTAACCCTAACCCTAAACCTAACCCATACCCTACGCCGTACCCGAACCCGTAACCGAACCCGTACCCGAACCCGTACCCTAAGCCGTACCCTAACCCTAACCCTAACCCTAAGCTACCCTTGACTGCTTCTGCCTCCAATAGATTTCCTAAGCA
>NW_027175198.1:1017500-1104359 GCF_028021215.1 Eschrichtius robustus
TAACCCAAACCCATACCCTACGCCGAACACGAACCCGTACCCGAACCCGTACCCTAAGCCGTGCCCTAACCCTAGCCCTAACCCTAACCCTAACCCTAAGCTACCCTTTACTGCTTCTGCCTCCAATAGATTTCCTAAGCACTAGTGTTTTAAGGAACAGGTTAAAAAGAGAATCCTAATGTGATTTCTTGATAATGGGTGTGTTCTTTATCTTCTCCTAGTGTCTAAACTCTTCTCCATGGCTGGACCCTCAAATAATATTCCTTGACGTGATAAGGGGTATCTAGAGAGTGGGATAGGTTTAATAACTACCCTAACCCTAACGCGTACCCTAACCCTAACACGTACCCTAATCCTAACCCGTACCCTAAACCGAGCCCTAACCCTCAAACTAACCCTAACCCTAACCCTAACCCATACCCTACGCCGTACCCGAACCCGTACCCGAACCCGTACCCTAAGCCGTACCCTAAAGCTAACCCTAACCCTAACCCTAACCCTAACCCTAAGCTACCCTTGACTGCTTCTGCCTCCAATAGATTTCCTAAGCACTAGTGTTTTAAGGAACAGGTTAAAAAGAGAATCCTAATGTGATTTCTTGATAATGGGTGTGTTCCTCATCTTCTCCTAGTGTCTAAACTCTTCTCCATGGCTGGACCCCCAAATAATATTCCTTGACGTGCTAAGGGCTATCTAGGGAGTGGGATAGGTTTAATAACTACCCTAACCCTAACGCGTACCCTAACCCTAACCCCTACCCTAACCCTAAGACGTACCCTAATCCTAACCCGTAACCTAAACCGAGCCCTAACCCTCAAACTAACCCTAACCCTAACCCTAACCCATACACTACGCCATACCCGAACCCGTACCCGAACCCGTACACTAAGCCGTACCCTAACCCTAACCGTAACCCTAACCCTAAACCTAAACCTAACCCTAACCCTAAGCTACCCTTGACAGCTTCTGCCTCCAATAGATTTCCTAAGCACTAGTGTATTAAGGAACAGGTTAAAAAGAGAATCCTAATGTGATTTCAGGATAATGGGTGTGTTCCTTATCTTCTCCTACTGTCTAAACTCTTCTCCATGGCTGGACCCCCAAATAATATTCCTTGACGTGCTAAGGGGTATCTAGGGAGTGGGATAGGTTTAATAACTACCCTAACCCTAACGCGTACCCTAACCCTAACCCCTACCCTAACCCTAACACGAACCCTAATCCTAACCCGTACCATAAACCGAGCCCTAACCTTCAAACTAACCCTAACCCTAACCCTAACCCATACCCTACGCCGTACACGAACCCGTACCCGAACCCGTACCCTAAGCCGTACCCTAACCCTAACCCTAACCCTAAGCTACCCTTGACTGCTTCTGCCCCCAATAGATTTCCTAAGCACTAGTGTTTTAAGGAACAGGTTAAAAAGAGAATCCTAATGTGATTTCTTGATAATGGGTGTGTTCCTTATCTTCTCCTAGTGTCTAAACTCTTCTCCATGGCTGGACCCCCAAATAATATTCCTTGACGTGCTAAGGGGTATCTAGAGAGTGGGATAGGTTTAATAACTACCCTAACCCTAATGCGTACCCTAAACCTAACCCCTACCCTAAACCTAACACGTACACTAATCCTAACCCTTACCCTAAACCGAGCCCTAACCCTCAAACTAACCCTAACCCTAACCCTAACCCATACCCTACGCCGTACCCGAACCCGTACCCGAACCCGTACCCTAAGCCGTACCCTAACCCTAACCCTAACCCTAAGCTACCCTTGACTGCTTCTGCCTCCATTAGATTTCCTAAGCACTAGTGTTTTAAGGAACAGGTTAAAAAGAGAATCCTAATGTGATTTCTTGATAATGGGTGTGTTCCTTATCTTCTCCTAGTGTCTAAACTCTTCTCCATGGCTGGACCCCCAAATAATATTCCTTGACGTGCTAAGGGTTATCTAGAGAGTGGGATAGGTTTAATAACTACCCTAACCCTAACGCGTACCCTAACCCTAACCCCTACCCTAACCCTAAGACGTACCCTAATCCTAACCCGTAACCTAAACCGAGCCCTAACCCTCAAACTAACCCTAACCCTAACCCTAACCCATACCCTACGCCATACCCGAACCCGTACCCGAACCCGTACACTAAGCCGTACCCTAACCCTAACCCTAACCCTAACCCTAACCCTAACCCTAACCCTAACCCTAACCCTAACCCTAACCGTAACCTAAACCGAGCCCTAACACTCAAACTAACCCTAACCCTAACCCTAACCCATACCCTACGCCGTACCCGAACCCGTACCCGAACCCGTACCCTAAGCCGTACCCTAACCCTAACCCTAACCCTAAGCTACCCTTGACTGCTTCTGCCTCCAATAGATTTCCTAAGCACTAGTGTTTTAAGGAACAGGTTAAAAAGAGAATCCTAATGTGATTTCTTGATAATGGGTGTGTTCCTTATCTTCTCCTACTGTCTAAACTCTTCTCCATGGCTGGACACCCAAATAATATTCCTTGACGTGCTAAGGGGTATCTAGAGAGTGGGATAGGTTTAATAACTACCCTAACCCTAACGCGTACCCTAACCCTAACCCCTACCCTAACCCTAACACGAACCCTAATCCTAACCCGTACCCTAAACCGAGCCCTAACCTTCAAACTAACCCTAACCCTAACCCAAACCCATACCCTACGCCGTACACGAACCCGTACCCGAACCCGTACCCTAAGCCGTGTCCTAACCCTAGCCCTAACCCTAAACCTAACCCTAAGCTACCCTTGTCTGCTTCTGCCTCCAATAGATTTCCTAAGCACTAGTGTTTTAAGGAACAGGTTAAAAAGAGAATCCTTATGTGATTTCTTGATAATGGGTGTGTTCCTTATCTTCTCCTAGTGTCTAAACTCTTCTCCATGGCTGGACCCCCAAATAATATTCCTTGACGTGCTAAGGGTTATCTAGAGAGTGGGATAGGTTTAATAACTACCCTAACCCTAACGCATACCCTAACCCTAACCCCTACCCTAACCCTAACAGGAACCCTAATCCTAACCCGTACACTAAACCGAGACCAAACCTTCAAACTAACCCTAACACTAACACTAACCCATACCCTACGCCGTACACGAACCCGTACCCTAAGCCGTACCCTAACCCTAACCCTAACCCTAAGCTACCCTTGACTGCTTCTGCCTCCAATAGATTTCCTAAGCACTAGTGTTTTAAGGAACAGGTTAAAAAGAGAATCCTAATGTGATTTCTTGATAATGGGTGTGTTCCTTATTTTCTCCTAGTGTCTAAACTCTTCTCCATGGATGGACCCCCAAATAATATTCCTTGACGTGCTAAGGGGTATCTAGAGAGTGGGATAGGTTTAATAACTACCCTAACCCTAACGCGTACCCTAACCCTAACCCCTACCCTAACCCTAACACGAACCCTAATCCTAACCCGTACCCTAAACCGAGCCCTAACCTTCAAACTAACCCTAACCCTAACCCAAACCCATACCCTACGCCGAACACGAACCCGTACCCAAACCCGTACCCTAAGCCGTGTCCTAACCCTAGCCCTAACCCTAACCCTAACCCTAAGCTACCCTTTACTGCTTCTGCCTCCAATAGATTTCCTAAGCACTAGTGTTTTAGGGAACAGGTTAAAAAGAGAATCCTAATGTGATTTCTTGATAATGGGTGTGTTCTTTATCTTCTCCTAGTGTCTAAACTCTTCTCCATGGCTGGACCCCCAAAAAATATTCCTTGACGTGCTAAGGGGTATCTAGAGAGTGGGATAGGTTTAATAACTACCCTAACCCTAACGCGTACCCTCACCCTAACCCCTACCTTAACCCTAACACGTACCCTAATCCTAACCCGTACCCTAAACCGAGCCCTAACCTTCAAACTAACCCTAACCCTAACCCATACCCTACGCCGTACACGAACCCGTACCCGAAACCGTACCCTAAGCCGTACCCTAACCCTAACCCTAACCCTAAACCTAACCCTAACCCTAAGCTACCCTTGACTGCTTCTGCCTCCAATAGATTTCCTAAGCACTAGTGTTTTAAGGAACAGGTTAAAAAGAGAATCCTAATGTGATTTCTTGATAATGGGTGTGTTCCTTATCTTCTCCTAGTGTCTAAACTCTTCTCCATGGATGGACCCCCAAATAATATTCCTTGACGTGCTAAGGGGTATCTAGAGAGTGGGATAAGTTTAATAACTACCCTAACCCTAACGCGTACCCTAACCCTAACCCCTACCCTAACCCTAACACGAACCCTAATCCTACCCCGTACCCTAAACCGAGCCCTAAACTTCAAACTAACCCTAACCCTAACCCAAACCCATACCCTACGCCGAACACGAACCCGTACCCGAACCCGTACCCTAAACCGTACCCTAACCCTAACCGTAACCCTAACCCTAAACCTAAACCTAACCCTAACCCTAAGCTACCCTTGACTGCTTCTGCCTCCAATAGATTTCCTAAGCACTAGTGTTTTAAGGAACAGGTTTAAAAGAGAATCCTAATGTGATTTCTTGATAATGCGTGTGTTCCTTATCTTCTCCTACTGTCTAAACTCTTCTCCATGGCTGGACCCCCAAATAATATTCCTTGACGTGCTAAGGGGTATCTAGGGAGTGGGATAGGTTTAATAACTACCCTAACCCTAACGCGTACCCTAACCCTAAACCCTACCCTAACCCTAACACGTACCCTAATCCTAACCCGTAACCTAAACCGAGCCCTAACCCTCAAACTAACCCTAACCCTAAACCTAACCCATACCCTACGCCGTACCCGAACCCGTAACCGAACCCGTACCCGAACCCGTACCCTAAGCCGTACCCTAACCCTAACCCTAACCCTAAGCTACCCTTGACTGCTTCTGCCTCCAATAGATTTCCTAAGCACTAGTGTTTTAAGGAACAGGTTAAAAAGAGAATCCTAATGTGATTTCTTAATAATGGGTGTGTTCCTTATCTTCTCCTAGTGTCTAAACTCTTCTCCATGGCTGGACCCCCAAATAATATTCCTTGACGTGCTAAGGGGTATCTAGAGAGTGGGATAGGTTTAATAACTACCCTAACCCTAACGCGTACCCTAACCCTAACCCCTACACTAACCCTAACACGTACCCTAATCCTAACCCGTACCCTAAACCGAGCCCTAACCTTCAAACTAACCCTAACCCTAACCCATACCCTACGCCGTACATGAACCCGTACCCGAAACCGTACCCTAAGCCGTACCCTAACCCTAACCCTAACCCTAAACCTAACCCTAACCCTAAGCTACCCTTGACTGCTTCTGCCTCCAATAGATTTCCTAAGCACTAGTGTTTTAAAGAACAGGTTAAAAAGAGAATCCTAATGTGATTTCTTGATAATGGGTGTGTTCCTTATCTTCTCCTAGTGTCTAAACTCTTCTCCAAGGCTGGACACCCAAATAATATTCCTTGACGTGCTAAGGGGTATCTAGAGAGTGGGATAGGTTTAATAACTACCCTAACCCTAACGCGTACCCTAACCCTAACACGTACCCTAATCCTAACCCGTACCCTAAACCGAGCCCCAACCCTCAAACTAACCCTAACCCTAACACTAACCCATACCCTACGCCGTACCCGAACCCGTACCCGAACCCGTACCCTAAGCCGTACCCTAAAGCTAACCCTAACCCTAACCCTAACCCTAACCCTAAGCTACCCTTGACTGCTTCTGCCTCCAATAGATTTCCTAAGCACTAGTGTTTTAAGGAACAGGTTAAAAAGAGAATCCTAATGTGATTTCTTGATAATGGGTGTGTTCCTTATCTTCTCCTAGTGTCTAAACTCTTCTCCATGGCTGGACCCCCAAATAATATTCCTTGACGTGCTAAGGGTTATCTAGAGAGTGGGATAGGTTTAATAACTACCCTAACCCTAACGCATACCCTAACCCTAACCCCTACCCTAACCCTAACAGGAACCCTAATCCTAACCCGTACACTAAACCGAGACCAAACCTTCAAACTAACCCTAACACTAACACTAACCCATACCCTACGCCGTACACGAACCCGTACCCTAAGCCGTACCCTAACCCTAACCCTAACCCTAAGCTACCCTTGACTGCTTCTGCCTCCAATAGATTTCCTAAGCACTAGTGTTTTAAGGAACAGGTTAAAAATAGAATCCTAATGTGATTTCTTGATAATGGGTGTGTTCCTTATTTTCTCCTAGTGTCTAAACTCTTCTCCATGGATGGACCCCCAAATAATATTCCTTGACGTGCTAAGGGGTATCTAGAGAGTGGGATAGGTTTAATAACTACCCTAACCCTAACGCGTACCCTAACCCTAACCCCTACCCTAACCCTAACACGAACCCTAATCCTAACCCGTACCCTAAACCGAGCCCTAACCTTCAAACTAACCCTAACCCTAACCCAAACCCATACCCTACGCCGAACACGAACCCGTACCCAAACCCGTACCCTAAGCCGTGTCCTAACCCTAGCCCTAACCCTAACCCTAACCCTAAGCTACCCTTTACTGCTTCTGCCTCCAATAGATTTCCTAAGCACTAGTGTTTTAGGGAACAGGTTAAAAAGAGAATCCTAATGTGATTTCTTGATAATGGGTGTGTTGTTTATCTTCTCCTAGTGTCTAAACTCTTCTCCATGGCTGGACCCCCAAAAAATATTCCTTGACGTGCTAAGGGGTATCTAGAGAGTGGGATAGGTTTAATAACTACCCTAACCCTAACGCGTACCCTCACCCTAACCCCTACCTTAACCCTAACACGTACCCTAATCCTAACCCGTACCCTAAACCGAGCCCTAACCTTCAAACTAACCCTAACCCTAACCCATACCCTACGCCGTACACGAACCCGTACCCGAAACCGTACCCTAAGCCGTACCCTAACCCTAACCCTAACCCTAAACCTAACCCTAACCCTAAGCTACCCTTGACTGCTTCTGCCTCCAATAGATTTCCTAAGCACTAGTGTTTTAAGGAACAGGTTAAAAAGAGAATCCTAATGTGATTTCTTGATAATGGGTGTGTTCCTTATCTTCTCCTAGTGTCTAAACTCTTCTCCATGGATGGACCCCCAAATAATATTCCTTGACGTGCTAAGGGGTATCTAGAGAGTGGGATAAGTTTAATAACTACCCTAACCCTAACGCGTACCCTAACCCTAACCCCTACCCTAACCCTAACACGAACCCTAATCCTACCCCGTACCCTAAACCGAGCCCTAAACTTCAAACTAACCCTAACCCTAACCCAAACCCATACCCTACGCCGAACACGAACCCGTACCCGAACCCGTACCCTAAACCGTACCCTAACCCTAACCGTAACCCTAACCCTAAACCTAAACCTAACCCTAACCCTAAGCTACCCTTGACTGCTTCTGCCTCCAATAGATTTCCTAAGCACTAGTGTTTTAAGGAACAGGTTTAAAAGAGAATCCTAATGTGATTTCTTGATAATGCGTGTGTTCCTTATCTTCTCCTACTGTCTAAACTCTTCTCCATGGCTGGACCCCCAAATAATATTCCTTGACGTGCTAAGGGGTATCTAGGGAGTGGGATAGGTTTAATAACTACCCTAACCCTAACGCGTACCCTAACCCTAAACCCTACCCTAACCCTAACACGTACCCTAATCCTAACCCGTAACCTAAACCGAGCCCTAACCCTCAAACTAACCCTAACCCTAAACCTAACCCATACCCTACGCCGTACCCGAACCCGTAACCGAACCCGTACCCGAACCCGTACCCTAAGCCGTACCCTAACCCTAACCCTAACCCTAAGCTACCCTTGACTGCTTCTGCCTCCAATAGATTTCCTAAGCACTAGTGTTTTAAGGAACAGGTTAAAAAGAGAATCCTAATGTGATTTCTTAATAATGGGTGTGTTCCTTATCTTCTCCTAGTGTCTAAACTCTTCTCCATGGCTGGACCCCCAAATAATATTCCTTGACGTGCTAAGGGGTATCTAGAGAGTGGGATAGGTTTAATAACTACCCTAACCCTAACGCGTACCCTAACCCTAACCCCTACACTAACCCTAACACGTACCCTAATCCTAACCCGTACCCTAAACCGAGCCCTAACCTTCAAACTAACCCTAACCCTAACCCATACCCTACGCCGTACATGAACCCGTACCCGAAACCGTACCCTAAGCCGTACCCTAACCCTAACCCTAACCCTAAACCTAACCCTAACCCTAAGCTACCCTTGACTGCTTCTGCCTCCAATAGATTTCCTAAGCACTAGTGTTTTAAAGAACAGGTTAAAAAGAGAATCCTAATGTGATTTCTTGATAATGGGTGTGTTCCTTATCTTCTCCTAGTGTCTAAACTCTTCTCCAAGGCTGGACACCCAAATAATATTCCTTGACGTGCTAAGGGGTATCTAGAGAGTGGGATAGGTTTAATAACTACCCTAACCCTAACGCGTACCCTAACCCTAACACGTACCCTAATCCTAACCCGTACCCTAAACCGAGCCCCAACCCTCAAACTAACCCTAACCCTAACACTAACCCATACCCTACGCCGTACCCGAACCCGTACCCGAACCCGTACCCTAAGCCGTACCCTAAAGCTAACCCTAACCCTAACCCTAACCCTAACCCTAAGCTACCCTTGACTGCTTCTGCCTCCAATAGATTTCCTAAGCACTAGTGTTTTAAGGAACAGGTTAAAAATAGAATCCTAATGTGATTTATTGATAATGGGTGTGTTCCTTATCTTCTCCTAGTGTCTAAACTCTTCTCCATGGCTGGACCCCCAAATAATATTCCTTGACGTGCTAAGGGGTATCTAGGGAGTGGGACAGGTTTAATAACTACCCTAACCCTAACGCGTACCCTAACCCTAACCCCTACCATAACCCTAACACGAACCCTAATCCTAACCCGAACCCTAAACCGAGCCCTAACCTTCAAACTAACCCTAACCCTAACCCTAACCCATACCCTACGCCATACACGAACCCGTACCCGAACCCGTACCCTAAGCCGTACCCTAACCCTAACCCTAACCCTAACCCTAACCCTAAGCTACCCTTGACTGCTTCTGCCTCCAATAGATTTCCTAAGCACTAGTGTTTTAAGGAACAGGTTAAAAAGAGAATCCTAATGTGATTTCTTGATAATGGGTGTGTTCCTTATCTTCTCCTAGTGTCTAAACTCTTCTCCATGGCTGGACACCCAAATAATATTCCTTGACGTGCTAAGGGGTATCTAGAGAGTGGGATAGGTTTAATAACTACCCTAACCCTAACGCGTACCCTAACCCTAACCCCTACCCTAACCCTAACACGTACCCTAATCCTAACCCGTACCCTACACCGAGCCCTAACCCTCAAACTAACCCTAACCCTAACCCTAACCCATATCGTACGCCATACCCAAACCCGTACCCGAACCCGTACCCGAACCCGTACCCTAAGCCGTACCCTAACCCAAACCCTAACCCTAAGCTACCCTTGACTGCTTCTGCCTCCAATAGATTTCCTAAGCACTAGTGTTTTAAGGAACAGGTTAAAAAGAGAATCCTAATGTGATTTATTGATAATGGGTTTGTTCCTTATCTTCTCCTAGTGTCTAAACTCTTCTCCATGGCTGGACCCCCAAATAATATTCCTTGACGTGCTAAGGGGTATCTAGAGAGTGGGATAGGTTTAATAACTACCCTAACCCTAACGCGTACCCTAACCCTAACCCCTACCCTAACCCTAACACGTACCCTAATCCTAACCCGTACACTAAACCGAGCCCTAACCCTCAAACTAACCCTAACCCTAAACCTAACCCATACCCTACGCCGTACCCGAACCCGTACCCGAACCCGTACCCGAACCCGTACCCTAAGCCGTACCCTAAAGCTAACCCTAACCCTAACCCTAACCCTAACCCTAAGCTACCCTTGACTGCTTCTGCCTCCAATAGATTTCCTAAGCACTAGTGTTTTAAGGAACAGGTTAAAAAGAGAATCCTAATGTGATTTCTTGATAATGGGTGTGTTCCTCATCTTCTCCTAGTGTCTAAACTCTTCTCCATGGCTGGACCCCCAAATAATATTCCTTGACGTGCTAAGGGTTATCTAGAGAGTGGGATAGGTTTAATAACTACCCTAACCCTAACGCGTACCCTAACCCTAACCCCTACCCTAACCCTAAGACGTACCCTAATCCTAACCCGTAACCTAAACCGAGCCCTAACCCTCAAACTAACCCTAACCCTAACCCTAACCCATACCCTACGCCATACCCGAACCCGTACCCGAACCCGTATACTAAGCCGTACCCTAACCCTAACACTAACCCTAACCCTAAACCTAAACCTAACCCTAACCCTAAGCTACCCTTGACTGCTTCTGCCTCCAATAGATTTCCTAAGCACTAGTGTATTAAGGAACAGGTTAAAAAGAGAATCCTAATGTGATTTCAGGATAATGGGTGTGTTCCTTATCTTCTCCTACTGTCTAAACTCTTCTCCATGGCTGGACCCCCAAAAAATATTCCTTGACGTGCTAAGGGGTATCTAGGGAGTGGGATAGGTTTAATAACTACCCTAACCCTAACGCGTACCCTAACCCTAACCCCTACCCTAACCCTAACACGAACCCTAATCCTAACCCGTACCCTAAACCGAGCCCTAACCTTCAAACTAACCCTAACCCTAACCCTAACCCATACCCTACGCCGTACACGAACCCGTACCCGAACCCGTACCCTAAGCCGTACCCTAACCCTAACCCTAACCCTAAGCTACCCTTGACTGCTTCTGCCTTCAATAGATGTCCTAAGCACTAGTGTTTTAAGGAACAGGTTAAAAAGAGAATCCTAATGTGATTTCTTGATAATGGGTGTGTTCCGTATCTTCTCCTAGTGTCTAAACTCTTCTCCATGGCTGGACCCCCAAATAATATTCCTTGACGTGCTAAGGGGTATCTAGAGAGTGGGATAGGTTTAATAACTACCCTAACCCTAACGCGTACCCTAACCCTAAACCCTACCCTAACCCTAACACGTACCCTAATCCTAACCCGTACCCTACACCGAGCCCTAACCCTCAAACTAACCCTAACCCTAACCCTAACCCATACCCTACGCCGTACCCGAACCCGTACCTGAACCCGTACGCGAACCCGTACCCTAAGCCGTACCCTAACCCTAACCCTAACCCTAAGCTACTCTTGACTGCTTCTGCCTCCAATAGATTTCCTAAGCACTAGTGTTTTAAGGAACAGGTTAAAAAGAGAATCCTAATGTGATTTCTTGATAATGGGTGTGTTCCTTATCTTCTCCTAGTGTCTAAACTTTTCTCCATGGCTGGACACCCAAATAATATTCCTTGACGTGCTAAGGGGTATCTAGAGAGTGGGATAGGTTTAATAACTACCCTAACCCTAACGCGTACCCTAACCCTAAACCCTACCCTAACCCTAACACGTACCCTAACCCTAACCCGTACCCTAAACCGAGCCCTTACCCTCAAACTAACCCTAACCCTAACCCTAACCCATATCCTACGCCATACCCAAACCCGTACCCGAACCCGTACCCTAACCCGTACCCTAAGCCGTATGCTAACCCTAACCCTAACCCTAAGCTACCCTTGACTGCTTCTGCCTCCAATAGATTTCCTAAGCACTAGTGTTTTAAGGAACAGGTTAAAAAGAGAATCCTAATGTGATTTCTTGATAATGGGTGTGTTCCTTATCTTCTCCTAGTGTCTAAACTCTTCTCCATGGCTGGACCCCCAAATAATATTCCTTGACGTGCTAAGGGGTATCTAGAGAGTGGGATAGGTTTAATAACTACCCTAACCCTAATGCGTACCCTAACCCTAACCCCTACCCTAACCCTAACACGAACCCTAATCCTAACCCGTACCCTAAACCGAGCCCTAACCTTCAAACGAACCCTAACCCTAACCCAAACCCATACCCTACGCCGTACACGAACCCGTACCCGAACCCGTACCCTAAGCCGTGTCCTAACCCTAGCCCTAACCCTAACCCTAACCCTAAGCTACCCTTGACTGCTTCTGCCTCCAATAGATTTCCTAAGCACTAGTGTTTTAAGGAACAGGTTAAAAAGAGAATCCTAATGTGATTTCTTGATAATGGGTGTGTTCCTTATCTTCTCATAGTGTCTAAACTCTTCTCCATGGCTGGACCCCCAAATAATATTCCTTGACGTGCTAAGGGGTATCTAGAGAGTGGGATAGGTTTAATAACTACCCTAACCCTAACGCGTACCCTAACCCTAACCCCTACCCTAACCCTAACAAGAACCCTAATCCTAACCCGTACCCTAAACCGAGCCCTAACCTTCAAACTAACCCTAACCCTAACCCTAACCCATACCCTACGACGTACACGAACCCGTACCCGAACCCGTACCCTAAGCCGTACCCTAACCCTAATCCTAACCCTAACCCTAACCCTAAGCTACCCTTGACTGCTTCTGCCTCCAATAGATTTCCTAAGCACTAGTGTTTTAAGGAACAGGTTAAAAAGAGAATCCTAATGTGATTTCTTGATAATGGGTGTGTTCCTTATATTCTCCTACTGTCTAAACTCTTCTCCATGGCTGGACCCCCAAATAATATTCCTTGACGTGCTAAGGGGTATCTAGGGAGTGGGATAGGTTTAATAACTACCCTAACCCTAACGCGTACCCTAACCCTAACCCCTACCCTAACCCTAACACGAACCCTAATCCTAACCCGTACCCTAAACCGAGCCCTAACCTTCAAACTAACCCTAACCCTAACCCTAACCCATACCCTACGCCGTACACGAACCCGTAACTGAACCCGTACCCGAACCCGTACCCTAAGCCGTACCCTAACCCTAACCCTAACCCTAAGCTACCCTTGACTGCTTCTGCCTCCAATAGATTTCCTAAGCACTAGTGTTTTAAGGAACAGGTTAAAAAGAGAATCCTAATGTGATTTCTTGATAATGGGTGTGTTCCTTACCTTCTCCTAGTGTCTAAACTCTTCTCCATGGCTGGACCCCCAAATAATATTCCTTGACGTGCTAAGGGGTATCTAGAGAGTGGGATAGGTTTAATAACTACCCTAACCCTAACGCGTACCCTAACCCTAACCCCTACCCTAACACTAACACGTACCTTAATCCTAACCCGTACCCTAAACCGAGCCCTAACCCTCAAACTAACCCTAACCCTAACCCTAACCCATACCCTACGCCGTACCCGAACCCGTACCCGTACCCGTACCCTAAGCCATACCCTAACCCTAACCCTAACCGTAACCCTAACTCTAAGCTACCCTTGACTGCTTCTGCCTCCAATAGATTTCCTAAGCACTAGTGTATTAAGGAACAGGTTAAAAAGAGAATCCTAATGTGATTTCAGGATAATGGGTGTGTTCCTTATCTTCTCATAGTGTCTAAACTCTTCTCCATGGCTGGACCCCCAAATAATATTCCTTGACGTGCTAAGGGGTATCTAGAGAGTGGGATAGGTTTAATAACTACCCTAACCCTAACGCGTACCCTAACCCTAACCCCTACCCTAACCCTAACACGAACCCTAATCCTAACCCGTACCCTAAACCGAGACCAAACCTTCAAACTAACCCTAACCCTAACACTATCCCATACCCTACGCCGTACACGAACCCGTACCCGAACCCGTACCCTAAGCCGTACCCTAACCCTAACCCTAACCCTAAACCTAACCCTAAGCTACCCTTGACTGCTTCTGCCTCCAATAGATTTCCTAAGCACTAGTGTTTTAAGGAACAGGTTAAAAAGAGAATCCTAATGTGATTTCTTGATAATGGGTGTGTTCCTTATCTTCTCCTACTGTCTAAACTCTTCTCCATGGCTGGACCCCCAAATAATATTCCTTGACGTGCTAAGGGGTATCTAGAGAGTGGGATAGGTTTAATAACTACCCTAACCCTAACGCGTACCCTAACCCTAACCCCTACCCTAACCCTAACACGAACCCTAATCCTAACCCGTACCCTAAACCGAGCCCTAACGTTCAAACTAACCCTAACCCTAACCCAAACCCATACCCTACGCCGTACACGAACCCGTACCCGAACCCGTACCCTAAGCCGTGTCCTAACCCTAGCCCTAACCCTAAACCTAACCCTAAGCTACCCTTGTCTGCTTCTGCCTCCAATAGATTTCCTAAGCACTAGTGTTTTAAGGAACAGGTTAAAAAGAGAATCCTAATGTGATTTCTTGATAATGGGTGTGTTCCTTATCTTCTCCTAGTGTCTAAACTCTTCTCCATGCCTGGACCCCCAAATAATATTCCTTGACGTGCTAAGGGGTATCTAGAGAGTGGGATAGGTTTAATAACTACCCTAACCCTAACGCGTACCCTAACCCTAACCCCTACCCTAACCCTAACACGAACCCTAATCCTAACCCGTACCCTAAACCGAGCCCTAACCTTCAAATTAACACTAACCCTAACCCTAACACATACCCTACGCCGTACACGAACCCGTACCCAAACCCGTACCCTAAGCCGTACCCTAACCCTAACCCTAACCCTAACCCTAAGCTACCCTTGACTGCTTCTGCCTCCAATAGATTTCCTAAGCACTAGTGTTTTAAGGAACAGGTTAAAAAGAGAATCCTAATGTGATTTCTTGATAATGGGTGTGTTCCTTATCTTCTCCTACTGTCTAAACTCTTCTCCATGGCTGAACCCCCAAAAAATATTCCTTGACGTGCTAAGGGGTATCTAGGGAGTGGGATAGGTTTAATAACTACCCTAACCCTAACGCGTACCCTAACCCTAACCCCTACCCTAACCCTAACACGAACCCTAATCCTAACCCGTACCCTAAACCGAGCCCTAACCTTCAAACTAACCCTAACCCTAACCCTAACCCATACCCTACGCCGTACACGAACCCGTAACTGAACCCGTACCCGAACCCGTACCCTAAGCCGTACCCTAACCCTAACCCTAACCCTAAGCTACCCTTGACTGCTTCTGCCTCCAATAGATTTCCTAAGCACTAGTGTTTTAAGGAACAGGTTAAAAAGAGAATCCTAATGTGATTTCTTGATAATGGGTGTGTTCCTTACCTTCTCCTAGTGTCTAAACTCTTCTCCATGGCTGGACCCCCAAATAATATTCCTTGACGTGCTAAGGGGTATCTAGAGAGTGGGATAGGTTTAATAACTACCCTAACCCTAACGCGTACCCTAACCCTAACCCCTACCCTAACACTAACACGTACCTTAATCCTAACCCGTACCCTAAACCGAGCCCTAACCCTCAAACTAACCCTAACCCTAACCCTAACCCATACCCTACGCCGTACCCGAACCCGTACCCGTACCCGTACCCTAAGCCATACCCTAACCCTAACCCTAACCGTAACCCTAACTCTAAGCTACCCTTGACTGCTTCTGCCTCCAATAGATTTCCTAAGCACTAGTGTATTAAGGAACAGGTTAAAAAGAGAATCCTAATGTGATTTCAGGATAATGGGTGTGTTCCTTATCTTCTCATAGTGTCTAAACTCTTCTCCATGGCTGGACCCCCAAATAATATTCCTTGACGTGCTAAGGGGTATCTAGAGAGTGGGATAGGTTTAATAACTACCCTAACCCTAACGCGTACCCTAACCCTAACCCCTACCCTAACCCTAACACGAACCCTAATCCTAACCCGTACCCTAAACCGAGACCAAACCTTCAAACTAACCCTAACCCTAACACTAACCCATACCCTACGCCGTACACGAACCCGTACCCAACCCGTACCCTAAGCCGTACCCTAACCCTAACCCTAACCCTAACCCTAACCCTAAGCTACCCTTGACTGCTTCTGCCTCCAATAGATTTCCTAAGCACTAGTGTTTTAAGGAACAGGTTAAAAAGAGAATCCTAATGTGATTTCTTGATAATGGGTGTGTTCCTTATCTTCTCCTACTGTCTAAACTCTTCTCCATGGCTGGACACCCAAATAATATTCCTTGACGTGCTAAGGGGTATCTAGAGAGTGGGATAGGTTTAATAACTACCCTAACCCTAACGCGTACCCTAAACCTAACCCCTACCCTAACCCTAACACGAACCCTAATCCTAACCCGTACCCTAAACCGAGCCCTAACGTTCAAACTAACCCTAACCCTAACCCAAACCCATACCCTACGCCGTACACGAACCCGTACCCGAACCCCTACCCTAAGCCGTGTCCTAACCCTAGCCCTAACCCTAAACCTAACCCTAAGCTACCCTTGTCTGCTTCTGCCTCCAATAGATTTCCTAAGCACTAGTGTTTTAAGGAACAGGTTAAAAAGGGAATCCTAATGTGATTTCTTGATAATGGGTGTGTTCCTTATCTTCTCCTAGTGTCTAAACTCCTCTCCATGCCTGGACCCCCAAATAATATTCCTTGACGTGCTAAGGGGTATCTAGAGAGTGGGATAGGTTTAATAACTACCCTAACCCTAACGCGTACCCTAACCCTAACCCCTACCCTAACCCTAACACGAACCCTAATCCTAACCCGTACCCTAAACCGAGCCCTAACCTTCAAATTAACACTAACCCTAACCCTAACACATACCCTACGCCGTACACGAACCCGTACCCAAACCCGTACCCTAAGCCGTACCCTAACCCTAACCCTAACCCTAACCCTAAGCTACCCTTGACTGCTTCTGCCTCCAATAGATTTCCTAAGCACTAGTGTTTTAAGGAACAGGTTAAAAAGAGAATCCTAATGTGATTTCTTGATAATGGGTGTGTTCCTTATCTTCTCCTACTGTCTAAACTCTTCTCCATGGCTGAACCCCCAAAAAATATTCCTTGACGTGCTAAGGGGTATCTAGGGAGTGGGATAGGTTTAATAACTACCCTAACCCTAACGCGTACCCTAACCCTAACCCCTACCCTAACCCTAACACGAACCCTAATCCTAACCCGTACCCTAAACCGAGCCCTAACCTTCAAACTAACCCTAACCCTAACCCTAACCCATACCCTACGCCGTACCCGAACCCGTACCTGAACCCGTACGCGAACCCGTACCCTAAGCCGTACCCTAACCCTAACCCTAACCCTAAGCTACTCTTGACTGCTTCTGCCTCCAATAGATTTCCTAAGCACTAGTGTTTTAAGGAACAGGTTAAAAAGAGAATCCTAATGTGATTTCTTGATAATGGGTGTGTTCCTTATCTTCTCCTAGTGTCTAAACTTTTCTCCATGGCTGGACACCCAAATAATATTCCTTGACGTGCTAAGGGGTATCTAGAGAGTGGGATAGGTTTAATAACTACCCTAACCCTAACGCGTACCCTAACCCTAAACCCTACCCTAACCCTAACACGTACCCTAACCCTAACCCGTACCCTAAACCGAGCCCTTACCCTCAAACTAACCCTAACCCTAACCCTAACCCATATCCTACGCCATACCCAAACCCGTACCCGAACCCGTACCCTAACCCGTACCCTAAGCCGTATGCTAACCCTAACCCTAACCCTAAGCTACCCTTGACTGCTTCTGCCTCCAATAGATTTCCTAAGCACTAGTGTTTTAAGGAACAGGTTAAAAAGAGAATCCTAATGTGATTTCTTGATAATGGGTGTGTTCCTTATCTTCTCCTAGTGTCTAAACTCTTCTCCATGGCTGGACCCCCAAATAATATTCCTTGACGTGCTAAGGGGTATCTAGAGAGTGGGATAGGTTTAATAACTACCCTAACCCTAATGCGTACCCTAACCCTAACCCCTACCCTAACCCTAACACGAACCCTAATCCTAACCCGTACCCTAAACCGAGCCCTAACCTTCAAACGAACCCTAACCCTAACCCAAACCCATACCCTACGCCGTACACGAACCCGTACCCGAACCCGTACCCTAAGCCGTGTCCTAACCCTAGCCCTAACCCTAACCCTAACCCTAAGCTACCCTTGACTGCTTCTGCCTCCAATAGATTTCCTAAGCACTAGTGTTTTAAGGAACAGGTTAAAAAGAGAATCCTAATGTGATTTCTTGATAATGGGTGTGTTCCTTATCTTCTCATAATGTCTAAACTCTTCTCCATGGCTGGACCCCCAAATAATATTCCTTGACGTGCTAAGGGGTATCTAGAGAGTGGGATAGGTTTAATAACTACCCTAACCCTAACGCGTACCCTAACCCTAACCCCTACCCTAACCCTAACAAGAACCCTAATCCTAACCCGTACCCTAAACCGAGCCCTAACCTTCAAACTAACCCTAACCCTAACCCTAACCCATACCCTACGACGTACACGAACCCGTACCCGAACCCGTACCCTAAGCCGTACCCTAACCCTAATCCTAACCCTAACCCTAACCCTAAGCTACCCTTGACTGCTTCTGCCTCCAATAGATTTCCTAAGCACTAGTGTTTTAAGGAACAGGTTAAAAAGAGAATCCTAATGTGATTTCTTGATAATGGGTGTGTTCCTTATATTCTCCTACTGTCTAAACTCTTCTCCATGGCTGGACCCCCAAATAATATTCCTTGACGTGCTAAGGGGTATCTAGGGAGTGGGATAGGTTTAATAACTACCCTAACCCTAACGCGTACCCTAACCCTAACCCCTACCCTAACCCTAACACGAACCCTAATCCTAACCCGTACCCTAAACCGAGCCCTAACCTTCAAACTAACCCTAACCCTAACCCTAACCCATACCCTACGCCGTACACGAACCCGTAACTGAACCCGTACCCGAACCCGTACCCTAAGCCGTACCCTAACCCTAACCCTAACCCTAAGCTACCCTTGACTGCTTCTGCCTCCAATAGATTTCCTAAGCACTAGTGTTTTAAGGAACAGGTTAAAAAGAGAATCCTAATGTGATTTCTTGATAATGGGTGTGTTCCTTACCTTCTCCTAGTGTCTAAACTCTTCTCCATGGCTGGACCCCCAAATAATATTCCTTGACGTGCTAAGGGGTATCTAGAGAGTGGGATAGGTTTAATAACTACCCTAACCCTAACGCGTACCCTAACCCTAACCCCTACCCTAACACTAACACGTACCTTAATCCTAACCCGTACCCTAAACCGAGCCCTAACCCTCAAACTAACCCTAACCCTAACCCTAACCCATACCCTACGCCGTACCCGAACCCGTACCCGTACCCGTACCCTAAGCCATACCCTAACCCTAACCCTAACCGTAACCCTAACTCTAAGCTACCCTTGACTGCTTCTGCCTCCAATAGATTTCCTAAGCACTAGTGTATTAAGGAACAGGTTAAAAAGAGAATCCTAATGTGATTTCAGGATAATGGGTGTGTTCCTTATCTTCTCATAGTGTCTAAACTCTTCTCCATGGCTGGACCCCCAAATAATATTCCTTGACGTGCTAAGGGGTATCTAGAGAGTGGGATAGGTTTAATAACTACCCTAACCCTAACGCGTACCCTAACCCTAACCCCTACCCTAACCCTAACACGAACCCTAATCCTAACCCGTACCCTAAACCGAGACCAAACCTTCAAACTAACCCTAACCCTAACACTATCCCATACCCTACGCCGTACACGAACCCGTACCCGAACCCGTACCCTAAGCCGTACCCTAACCCTAACCCTAACCCTAAACCTAACCCTAAGCTACCCTTGACTGCTTCTGCCTCCAATAGATTTCCTAAGCACTAGTGTTTTAAGGAACAGGTTAAAAAGAGAATCCTAATGTGATTTCTTGATAATGGGTGTGTTCCTTATCTTCTCCTACTGTCTAAACTCTTCTCCATGGCTGGACACCCAAATAATATTCCTTGACGTGCTAAGGGGTATCTAGAGAGTGGGATAGGTTTAATAACTACCCTAACCCTAACGCGTACCCTAACCCTAACCCCTACCCTAACCCTAACACGAACCCTAATCCTAACCCGTACCCTAAACCGAGCCCTAACGTTCAAACTAACCCTAACCCTAACCCAAACCCATACCCTACGCCGTACACGAACCCGTACCCGAACCCGTACCCTAAGCCGTGTCCTAACCCTAGCCCTAACCCTAAACCTAACCCTAAGCTACCCTTGTCTGCTTCTGCCTCCAATAGATTTCCTAAGCACTAGTGTTTTAAGGAACAGGTTAAAAAGAGAATCCTAATGTGATTTCTTGATAATGGGTGTGTTCCTTATCTTCTCCTAGTGTCTAAACTCTTCTCCATGCCTGGACCCCCAAATAATATTCCTTGACGTGCTAAGGGGTATCTAGAGAGTGGGATAGGTTTAATAACTACCCTAACCCTAACGCGTACCCTAACCCTAACCCCTACCCTAACCCTAACACGAACCCTAATCCTAACCCGTACCCTAAACCGAGCCCTAACCTTCAAATTAACACTAACCCTAACCCTAACACATACCCTACGCCGTACACGAACCCGTACCCAAACCCGTACCCTAAGCCGTACCCTAACCCTAACCCTAACCCTAACCCTAAGCTACCCTTGACTGCTTCTGCCTCCAATAGATTTCCTAAGCACTAGTGTTTTAAGGAACAGGTTAAAAAGAGAATCCTAATGTGATTTCTTGATAATGGGTGTGTTCCTTATCTTCTCCTACTGTCTAAACTCTTCTCCATGGCTGAACCCCCAAAAAATATTCCTTGACGTGCTAAGGGGTATCTAGGGAGTGGGATAGGTTTAATAACTACCCTAACCCTAACGCGTACCCTAACCCTAACCCCTACCCTAACCCTAACACGAACCCTAATCCTAACCCGTACCCTAAACCGAGCCCTAACCTTCAAACTAACCCTAACCCTAACCCTAACCCATACCCTACGCCGTACACGAACCCGTAACTGAACCCGTACCCGAACCCGTACCCTAAGCCGTACCCTAACCCTAACCCTAACCCTAAGCTACCCTTGACTGCTTCTGCCTCCAATAGATTTCCTAAGCACTAGTGTTTTAAGGAACAGGTTAAAAAGAGAATCCTAATGTGATTTCTTGATAATGGGTGTGTTCCTTACCTTCTCCTAGTGTCTAAACTCTTCTCCATGGCTGGACCCCCAAATAATATTCCTTGACGTGCTAAGGGGTATCTAGAGAGTGGGATAGGTTTAATAACTACCCTAACCCTAACGCGTACCCTAACCCTAACCCCTACCCTAACACTAACACGTACCTTAATCCTAACCCGTACCCTAAACCGAGCCCTAACCCTCAAACTAACCCTAACCCTAACCCTAACCCATACCCTACGCCGTACCCGAACCCGTACCCGTACCCGTACCCTAAGCCATACCCTAACCCTAACCCTAACCGTAACCCTAACTCTAAGCTACCCTTGACTGCTTCTGCCTCCAATAGATTTCCTAAGCACTAGTGTATTAAGGAACAGGTTAAAAAGAGAATCCTAATGTGATTTCAGGATAATGGGTGTGTTCCTTATCTTCTCATAGTGTCTAAACTCTTCTCCATGGCTGGACCCCCAAATAATATTCCTTGACGTGCTAAGGGGTATCTAGAGAGTGGGATAGGTTTAATAACTACCCTAACCCTAACGCGTACCCTAACCCTAACCCCTACCCTAACCCTAACACGAACCCTAATCCTAACCCGTACCCTAAACCGAGACCAAACCTTCAAACTAACCCTAACCCTAACACTAACCCATACCCTACGCCGTACACGAACCCGTACCCAACCCGTACCCTAAGCCGTACCCTAACCCTAACCCTAACCCTAACCCTAACCCTAAGCTACCCTTGACTGCTTCTGCCTCCAATAGATTTCCTAAGAACTAGTGTTTTAAGGAACAGGTTAAAAAGAGAATCCTAATGTGATTTCTTGATAATGGGTGTGTTCCTTATCTTCTCCTACTGTCTAAACTCTTCTCCATGGCTGGACACCCAAATAATATTCCTTGACGTGCTAAGGGGTATCTAGAGAGTGGGATAGGTTTAATAACTACCCTAACCCTAACGCGTACCCTAAACCTAACCCCTACCCTAACCCTAACACGAACCCTAATCCTAACCCGTACCCTAAACCGAGCCCTAACGTTCAAACTAACCCTAACCCTAACCCAAACCCATACTCTACGCCGTACACGAACCCGTACCCGAACCCCTACCCTAAGCCGTGTCCTAACCCTAGCCCTAACCCTAAACCTAACCCTAAGCTACCCTTGTCTGCTTCTGCCTCCAATAGATTTCCTAAGCACTAGTGTTTTAAGGAACAGGTTAAAAAGAGAATCCTAATGTGATTTCTTGATAATGGGTGTGTTCCTTATCTTCTCCTAGTGTCTAAACTCTTCTCCATGCCTGGACCCCCAAATAATATTCCTTGACGTGCTAAGGGGTATCTAGAGAGTGGGATAGGTTTAATAACTACCCTAACCCTAACGCGTACCCTAACCCTAACCCCTACCCTAACCCTAACACGAACCCTAATCCTAACCCGTACCCTAAACCGAGCCCTAACCTTCAAATTAACACTAACCCTAACCCTAACACATACCCTACGCCGTACACGAACCCGTACCCTAAGCCGTACCCTAACCCTAACCCTAACCCTAACCCTAAGCTACCCTTGACTGCTTCTGCCTCCAATAGATTTCCTAAGCACTAGTGTTTTAAGGAACAGGTTAAAAAGAGAATCCTAATGTGATTTCTTGATAATGGGTGTGTTCCTTATCTTCTCCTACTGTCTAAACTCTTCTCCATGGCTGAACCCACAAAAAATATTCCTTGACGTGCTAAGGGGTATCTAGGGAGTGGGATAGGTTTAATAACTACCCTAACCCTAACGCGTACCCTAACCCTAACCCCTACCCTAACCCTAACACGAACCCTAATCCTAACCCGTACCCTAAACCGAGCCCTAACCTTCAAACTAACCCTAACCCTAACCCTAACCCATACCCTACGCCGTACCCGAACCCGTACCTGAACCCGTACGCGAACCCGTACCCTAAGCCGTACCCTAACCCTAACCCTAACCCTAAGCTACTCTTGACTGCTTCTGCCTCCAATAGATTTCCTAAGCACTAGTGTTTTAAGGAACAGGTTAAAAAGAGAATCCTAATGTGATTTCTTGATAATGGGTGTGTTCCTTATCTTCTCCTAGTGTCTAAACTTTTCTCCATGGCTGGACACCCAAATAATATTCCTTGACGTGCTAAGGGGTATCTAGAGAGTGGGATAGGTTTAATAACTACCCTAACCCTAACGCGTACCCTAACCCTAAACCCTACCCTAACCCTAACACGTACCCTAACCCTAACCCGTACCCTAAACCGAGCCCTTACCCTCAAACTAACCCTAACCCTAACCCTAACCCATATCCTACGCCATACCCAAACCCGTACCCGAACCCGTACCCTAACCCGTACCCTAAGCCGTATGCTAACCCTAACCCTAACCCTAAGCTACCCTTGACTGCTTCTGCCTCCAATAGATTTCCTAAGCACTAGTGTTTTAAGGAACAGGTTAAAAAGAGAATCCTAATGTGATTTCTTGATAATGGGTGTGTTCCTTATCTTCTCCTAGTGTCTAAACTCTTCTCCATGGCTGGACCCCCAAATAATATTCCTTGACGTGCTAAGGGGTATCTAGAGAGTGGGATAGGTTTAATAACTACCCTAACCCTAATGCGTACCCTAACCCTAACCCCTACCCTAACCCTAACACGAACCCTAATCCTAACCCGTACCCTAAACCGAGCCCTAACCTTCAAACGAACCCTAACCCTAACCCAAACCCATACCCTACGCCGTACACGAACCCGTACCCGAACCCGTACCCTAAGCCGTGTCCTAACCCTAGCCCTAACCCTAACCCTAACCCTAAGCTACCCTTGACTGCTTCTGCCTCCAATAGATTTCCTAAGCACTAGTGTTTTAAGGAACAGGTTAAAAAGAGAATCCTAATGTGATTTCTTGATAATGGGTGTGTTCCTTATCTTCTCATAGTGTCTAAACTCTTCTCCATGGCTGGACCCCCAAATAATATTCCTTGACGTGCTAAGGGGTATCTAGAGAGTGGGATAGGTTTAATAACTACCCTAACCCTAACGCGTACCCTAACCCTAACCCCTACCCTAACCCTAACAAGAACCCTAATCCTAACCCGTACCCTAAACCGAGCCCTAACCTTCAAACTAACCCTAACCCTAACCCTAACCCATACCCTACGCCGTACACGAACCCGTACCCAACCCGTACCCTAAGCCGTGTCCTAACCCTAGCCCTAACCCTAACCCTAACCCTAAGCTACCCTTGACTGCTTCTGCCTCCAATAGATTTCCTAAGCACTAGTGTTTTAAGGAACAGGTTAAAAAGAGAATCCTAATGTGATTTCTTGATAATGGGTGTGTTCCTTATCTTCTCATAGTGTCTAAACTCTTCTCCATGGCTGGACCCCCAAATAATATTCCTTGACGTGCTAAGGGGTATCTAGAGAGTGGGATAGGTTTAATAACTACCCTAACCCTAACGCGTACCCTAACCCTAACCCCTACCCTAACCCTAACAAGAACCCTAATCCTAACCCGTACCCTAAACCGAGCCCTAACCTTCAAACTAACCCTAACCCTAACCCTAACCCATACCCTACGCCGTACACGAACCCGTACCCAACCCGTACCCTAAGCCGTACCCTAACCCTAACCCTAACCCTAACCCTAACCCTAAGCTACCCTTGACTGCTTCTGCCTCCAATAGATTTCCTAAGAACTAGTGTTTTAAGGAACAGGTTAAAAAGAGAATCCTAATGTGATTTCTTGATAATGGGTGTGTTCCTTATCTTCTCCTACTGTCTAAACTCTTCTCCATGGCTGGACACCCAAATAATATTCCTTGACGTGCTAAGGGGTATCTAGAGAGTGGGATAGGTTTAATAACTACCCTAACCCTAACGCGTACCCTAAACCTAACCCCTACCCTAACCCTAACACGAACCCTAATCCTAACCCGTACCCTAAACCGAGCCCTAACGTTCAAACTAACCCTAACCCTAACCCAAACCCATACTCTACGCCGTACACGAACCCGTACCCGAACCCCTACCCTAAGCCGTGTCCTAACCCTAGCCCTAACCCTAAACCTAACCCTAAGCTACCCTTGTCTGCTTCTGCCTCCAATAGATTTCCTAAGCACTAGTGTTTTAAGGAACAGGTTAAAAAGAGAATCCTAATGTGATTTCTTGATAATGGGTGTGTTCCTTATCTTCTCCTAGTGTCTAAACTCTTCTCCATGCCTGGACCCCCAAATAATATTCCTTGACGTGCTAAGGGGTATCTAGAGAGTGGGATAGGTTTAATAACTACCCTAACCCTAACGCGTACCCTAACCCTAACCCCTACCCTAACCCTAACACGAACCCTAATCCTAACCCGTACCCTAAACCGAGCCCTAACCTTCAAATTAACACTAACCCTAACCCTAACACATACCCTACGCCGTACACGAACCCGTACCCTAAGCCGTACCCTAACCCTAACCCTAACCCTAACCCTAAGCTACCCTTGACTGCTTCTGCCTCCAATAGATTTCCTAAGCACTAGTGTTTTAAGGAACAGGTTAAAAAGAGAATCCTAATGTGATTTCTTGATAATGGGTGTGTTCCTTATCTTCTCCTACTGTCTAAACTCTTCTCCATGGCTGAACCCACAAAAAATATTCCTTGACGTGCTAAGGGGTATCTAGGGAGTGGGATAGGTTTAATAACTACCCTAACCCTAACGCGTACCCTAACCCTAACCCCTACCCTAACCCTAACACGAACCCTAATCCTAACCCGTACCCTAAACCGAGCCCTAACCTTCAAACTAACCCTAACCCTAACCCTAACCCATACCCTACGCCGTACCCGAACCCGTACCTGAACCCGTACGCGAACCCGTACCCTAAGCCGTACCCTAACCCTAACCCTAACCCTAAGCTACTCTTGACTGCTTCTGCCTCCAATAGATTTCCTAAGCACTAGTGTTTTAAGGAACAGGTTAAAAAGAGAATCCTAATGTGATTTCTTGATAATGGGTGTGTTCCTTATCTTCTCCTAGTGTCTAAACTTTTCTCCATGGCTGGACACCCAAATAATATTCCTTGACGTGCTAAGGGGTATCTAGAGAGTGGGATAGGTTTAATAACTACCCTAACCCTAACGCGTACCCTAACCCTAAACCCTACCCTAACCCTAACACGTACCCTAACCCTAACCCGTACCCTAAACCGAGCCCTTACCCTCAAACTAACCCTAACCCTAACCCTAACCCATATCCTACGCCATACCCAAACCCGTACCCGAACCCGTACCCTAACCCGTACCCTAAGCCGTATGCTAACCCTAACCCTAACCCTAAGCTACCCTTGACTGCTTCTGCCTCCAATAGATTTCCTAAGCACTAGTGTTTTAAGGAACAGGTTAAAAAGAGAATCCTAATGTGATTTCTTGATAATGGGTGTGTTCCTTATCTTCTCCTAGTGTCTAAACTCTTCTCCATGGCTGGACCCCCAAATAATATTCCTTGACGTGCTAAGGGGTATCTAGAGAGTGGGATAGGTTTAATAACTACCCTAACCCTAATGCGTACCCTAACCCTAACCCCTACCCTAACCCTAACACGAACCCTAATCCTAACCCGTACCCTAAACCGAGCCCTAACCTTCAAACGAACCCTAACCCTAACCCAAACCCATACCCTACGCCGTACACGAACCCGTACCCGAACCCGTACCCTAAGCCGTGTCCTAACCCTAGCCCTAACCCTAACCCTAATCCTAAGCTACCCTTGACTGCTTCTGCCTCCAATAGATTTCCTAAGCACTAGTGTTTTAAGGAACAGGTTAAAAAGAGAATCCTAATGTGATTTCTTGATAATGGGTGTGTTCCTTATCTTCTCATAGTGTCTAAACTCTTCTCCATGGCTGGACCCCCAAATAATATTCCTTGACGTGCTAAGGGGTATCTAGAGAGTGGGATAGGTTTAATAACTACCCTAACCCTAACGCGTACCCTAACCCTAACCCCTACCCTAACCCTAACAAGAACCCTAATCCTAACCCGTACCCTAAACCGAGCCCTAACCTTCAAACTAACCCTAACCCTAACCCTAACCCATACCCTACGCCGTACACGAACCCGTACCCAACCCGTACCCTAAGCCGTGTCCTAACCCTAGCCCTAACCCTAACCCTAACCCTAAGCTACCCTTGACTGCTTCTGCCTCCAATAGATTTCCTAAGCACTAGTGTTTTAAGGAACAGGTTAAAAAGAGAATCCTAATGTGATTTCTTGATAATGGGTGTGTTCCTTATCTTCTCATAGTGTCTAAACTCTTCTCCATGGCTGGACCCCCAAATAATATTCCTTGACGTGCTAAGGGGTATCTAGAGAGTGGGATAGGTTTAATAACTACCCTAACCCTAACGCGTACCCTAACCCTAACCCCTACCCTAACCCTAACAAGAACCCTAATCCTAACCCGTACCCTAAACCGAGCCCTAACCTTCAAACTAACCCTAACCCTAACCCTAACCCATACCCTACGCCGTACACGAACCCGTACCCAACCCGTACCCTAAGCCGTACCCTAACCCTAACCCTAACCCTAACCCTAACCCTAAGCTACCCTTGACTGCTTCTGCCTCCAATAGATTTCCTAAGAACTAGTGTTTTAAGGAACAGGTTAAAAAGAGAATCCTAATGTGATTTCTTGATAATGGGTGTGTTCCTTATCTTCTCCTACTGTCTAAACTCTTCTCCATGGCTGGACACCCAAATAATATTCCTTGACGTGCTAAGGGGTATCTAGAGAGTGGGATAGGTTTAATAACTACCCTAACCCTAACGCGTACCCTAAACCTAACCCCTACCCTAACCCTAACACGAACCCTAATCCTAACCCGTACCCTAAACCGAGCCCTAACGTTCAAACTAACCCTAACCCTAACCCAAACCCATACTCTACGCCGTACACGAACCCGTACCCGAACCCCTACCCTAAGCCGTGTCCTAACCCTAGCCCTAACCCTAAACCTAACCCTAAGCTACCCTTGTCTGCTTCTGCCTCCAATAGATTTCCTAAGCACTAGTGTTTTAAGGAACAGGTTAAAAAGAGAATCCTAATGTGATTTCTTGATAATGGGTGTGTTCCTTATCTTCTCCTAGTGTCTAAACTCTTCTCCATGCCTGGACCCCCAAATAATATTCCTTGACGTGCTAAGGGGTATCTAGAGAGTGGGATAGGTTTAATAACTACCCTAACCCTAACGCGTACCCTAACCCTAACCCCTACCCTAACCCTAACACGAACCCTAATCCTAACCCGTACCCTAAACCGAGCCCTAACCTTCAAATTAACACTAACCCTAACCCTAACACATACCCTACGCCGTACACGAACCCGTACCCTAAGCCGTACCCTAACCCTAACCCTAACCCTAACCCTAAGCTACCCTTGACTGCTTCTGCCTCCAATAGATTTCCTAAGCACTAGTGTTTTAAGGAACAGGTTAAAAAGAGAATCCTAATGTGATTTCTTGATAATGGGTGTGTTCCTTATCTTCTCCTACTGTCTAAACTCTTCTCCATGGCTGAACCCACAAAAAATATTCCTTGACGTGCTAAGGGGTATCTAGGGAGTGGGATAGGTTTAATAACTACCCTAACCCTAACGCGTACCCTAACCCTAACCCCTACCCTAACCCTAACACGAACCCTAATCCTAACCCGTACCCTAAACCGAGCCCTAACCTTCAAACTAACCCTAACCCTAACCCTAACCCATACCCTACGCCGTACCCGAACCCGTACCTGAACCCGTACGCGAACCCGTACCCTAAGCCGTACCCTAACCCTAACCCTAACCCTAAGCTACTCTTGACTGCTTCTGCCTCCAATAGATTTCCTAAGCACTAGTGTTTTAAGGAACAGGTTAAAAAGAGAATCCTAATGTGATTTCTTGATAATGGGTGTGTTCCTTATCTTCTCCTAGTGTCTAAACTTTTCTCCATGGCTGGACACCCAAATAATATTCCTTGACGTGCTAAGGGGTATCTAGAGAGTGGGATAGGTTTAATAACTACCCTAACCCTAACGCGTACCCTAACCCTAAACCCTACCCTAACCCTAACACGTACCCTAACCCTAACCCGTACCCTAAACCGAGCCCTTACCCTCAAACTAACCCTAACCCTAACCCTAACCCATATCCTACGCCATACCCAAACCCGTACCCGAACCCGTACCCTAACCCGTACCCTAAGCCGTATGCTAACCCTAACCCTAACCCTAAGCTACCCTTGACTGCTTCTGCCTCCAATAGATTTCCTAAGCACTAGTGTTTTAAGGAACAGGTTAAAAAGAGAATCCTAATGTGATTTCTTGATAATGGGTGTGTTCCTTATCTTCTCCTAGTGTCTAAACTCTTCTCCATGGCTGGACCCCCAAATAATATTCCTTGACGTGCTAAGGGGTATCTAGAGAGTGGGATAGGTTTAATAACTACCCTAACCCTAATGCGTACCCTAACCCTAACCCCTACCCTAACCCTAACACGAACCCTAATCCTAACCCGTACCCTAAACCGAGCCCTAACCTTCAAACGAACCCTAACCCTAACCCAAACCCATACCCTACGCCGTACACGAACCCGTACCCGAACCCGTACCCTAAGCCGTGTCCTAACCCTAGCCCTAACCCTAACCCTAACCCTAAGCTACCCTTGACTGCTTCTGCCTCCAATAGATTTCCTAAGCACTAGTGTTTTAAGGAACAGGTTAAAAAGAGAATCCTAATGTGATTTCTTGATAATGGGTGTGTTCCTTATCTTCTCATAGTGTCTAAACTCTTCTCCATGGCTGGACCCCCAAATAATATTCCTTGACGTGCTAAGGGGTATCTAGAGAGTGGGATAGGTTTAATAACTACCCTAACCCTAACGCGTACCCTAACCCTAACCCCTACCCTAACCCTAACAAGAACCCTAATCCTAACCCGTACCCTAAACCGAGCCCTAACCTTCAAACTAACCCTAACCCTAACCCTAACCCATACCCTACGACGTACACGAACCCGTACCCGAACCCGTACCCTAAGCCGTACCCTAACCCTAATCCTAACCCTAACCCTAACCCTAAGCTACCCTTGACTGCTTCTGCCTCCAATAGATTTCCTAAGCACTAGTGTTTTAAGGAACAGGTTAAAAAGAGAATCCTAATGTGATTTCTTGATAATGGGTGTGTTCCTTATATTCTCCTACTGTCTAAACTCTTCTCCATGGCTGGACCCCCAAATAATATTCCTTGACGTGCTAAGGGGTATCTAGGGAGTGGGATAGGTTTAATAACTACCCTAACCCTAACGCGTACCCTAACCCTAACCCCTACCCTAACCCTAACACGAACCCTAATCCTAACCCGTACCCTAAACCGAGCCCTAACCTTCAAACTAACCCTAACCCTAACCCTAACCCATACCCTACGCCGTACACGAACCCGTAACTGAACCCGTACCCGAACCCGTACCCTAAGCCGTACCCTAACCCTAACCCTAACCCTAAGCTACCCTTGACTGCTTCTGCCTCCAATAGATTTCCTAAGCACTAGTGTTTTAAGGAACAGGTTAAAAAGAGAATCCTAATGTGATTTCTTGATAATGGGTGTGTTCCTTACCTTCTCCTAGTGTCTAAACTCTTCTCCATGGCTGGACCCCCAAATAATATTCCTTGACGTGCTAAGGGGTATCTAGAGAGTGGGATAGGTTTAATAACTACCCTAACCCTAACGCGTACCCTAACCCTAACCCCTACCCTAACACTAACACGTACCTTAATCCTAACCCGTACCCTAAACCGAGCCCTAACCCTCAAACTAACCCTAACCCTAACCCTAACCCATACCCTACGCCGTACCCGAACCCGTACCCGTACCCGTACCCTAAGCCATACCCTAACCCTAACCCTAACCGTAACCCTAACTCTAAGCTACCCTTGACTGCTTCTGCCTCCAATAGATTTCCTAAGCACTAGTGTATTAAGGAACAGGTTAAAAAGAGAATCCTAATGTGATTTCAGGATAATGGGTGTGTTCCTTATCTTCTCATAGTGTCTAAACTCTTCTCCATGGCTGGACCCCCAAATAATATTCCTTGACGTGCTAAGGGGTATCTAGAGAGTGGGATAGGTTTAATAACTACCCTAACCCTAACGCGTACCCTAACCCTAACCCCTACCCTAACCCTAACACGAACCCTAATCCTAACCCGTACCCTAAACCGAGACCAAACCTTCAAACTAACCCTAACCCTAACACTATCCAATACCCTACGCCGTACACGAACCCGTACCCGAACCCGTACCCTAAGCCGTACCCTAACCCTAACCCTAACCCTAAACCTAACCCTAAGCTACCCTTGACTGCTTCTGCCTCCAATAGATTTCCTAAGCACTAGTGTTTTAAGGAACAGGTTAAAAAGAGAATCCTAATGTGATTTCTTGATAATGGGTGTGTTCCTTATCTTCTCCTACTGTCTAAACTCTTCTCCATGGCTGGACACCCAAATAATATTCCTTGACGTGCTAAGGGGTATCTAGAGAGTGGGATAGGTTTAATAACTACCCTAACCCTAACGCGTACCCTAACCCTAACCCCTACCCTAACCCTAACACGAACCCTAATCCTAACCCGTACCCTAAACCGAGCCCTAACGTTCAAACTAACCCTAACCCTAACCCAAACCCATACCCTACGCCGTACACGAACCCGTACCCGAACCCGTACCCTAAGCCGTGTCCTAACCCTAGCCCTAACCCTAAACCTAACCCTAAGCTACCCTTGTCTGCTTCTGCCTCCAATAGATTTCCTAAGCACTAGTGTTTTAAGGAACAGGTTAAAAAGAGAATCCTAATGTGATTTCTTGATAATGGGTGTGTTCCTTATCTTCTCCTAGTGTCTAAACTCTTCTCCATGCCTGGACCCCCAAATAATATTCCTTGACGTGCTAAGGGGTATCTAGAGAGTGGGATAGGTTTAATAACTACCCTAACCCTAACGCGTACCCTAACCCTAACCCCTACCCTAACCCTAACACGAACCCTAATCCTAACCCGTACCCTAAACCGAGCCCTAACCTTCAAATTAACACTAACCCTAACCCTAACACATACCCTACGCCGTACACGAACCCGTACCCAAACCCGTACCCTAAGCCGTACCCTAACCCTAACCCTAACCCTAACCCTAAGCTACCCTTGACTGCTTCTGCCTCCAATAGATTTCCTAAGCACTAGTGTTTTAAGGAACAGGTTAAAAAGAGAATCCTAATGTGATTTCTTGATAATGGGTGTGTTCCTTATCTTCTCCTACTGTCTAAACTCTTCTCCATGGCTGAACCCCCAAAAAATATTCCTTGACGTGCTAAGGGGTATCTAGGGAGTGGGATAGGTTTAATAACTACCCTAACCCTAACGCGTACCCTAACCCTAACCCCTACCCTAACCCTAACACGAACCCTAATCCTAACCCGTACCCTAAACCGAGCCCTAACCTTCAAACTAACCCTAACCCTAACCCTAACCCATACCCTACGCCGTACACGAACCCGTAACTGAACCCGTACCCGAACCCGTACCCTAAGCCGTACCCTAACCCTAACCCTAACCCTAAGCTACCCTTGACTGCTTCTGCCTCCAATAGATTTCCTAAGCACTAGTGTTTTAAGGAACAGGTTAAAAAGAGAATCCTAATGTGATTTCTTGATAATGGGTGTGTTCCTTACCTTCTCCTAGTGTCTAAACTCTTCTCCATGGCTGGACCCCCAAATAATATTCCTTGACGTGCTAAGGGGTATCTAGAGAGTGGGATAGGTTTAATAACTACCCTAACCCTAACGCGTACCCTAACCCTAACCCCTACCCTAACACTAACACGTACCTTAATCCTAACCCGTACCCTAAACCGAGCCCTAACCCTCAAACTAACCCTAACCCTAACCCTAACCCATACCCTACGCCGTACCCGAACCCGTACCCGTACCCGTACCCTAAGCCATACCCTAACCCTAACCCTAACCGTAACCCTAACTCTAAGCTACCCTTGACTGCTTCTGCCTCCAATAGATTTCCTAAGCACTAGTGTATTAAGGAACAGGTTAAAAAGAGAATCCTAATGTGATTTCAGGATAATGGGTGTGTTCCTTATCTTCTCATAGTGTCTAAACTCTTCTCCATGGCTGGACCCCCAAATAATATTCCTTGACGTGCTAAGGGGTATCTAGAGAGTGGGATAGGTTTAATAACTACCCTAACCCTAACGCGTACCCTAACCCTAACCCCTACCCTAACCCTAACACGAACCCTAATCCTAACCCGTACCCTAAACCGAGACCAAACCTTCAAACTAACCCTAACCCTAACACTAACCCATACCCTACGCCGTACACGAACCCGTACCCAACCCGTACCCTAAGCCGTACCCTAACCCTAACCCTAACCCTAACCCTAACCCTAAGCTACCCTTGACTGCTTCTGCCTCCAATAGATTTCCTAAGCACTAGTGTTTTAAGGAACAGGTTAAAAAGAGAATCCTAATGTGATTTCTTGATAATGGGTGTGTTCCTTATCTTCTCCTACTGTCTAAACTCTTCTCCATGGCTGGACACCCAAATAATATTCCTTGACGTGCTAAGGGGTATCTAGAGAGTGGGATAGGTTTAATAACTACCCTAACCCTAACGCGTACCCTAAACCTAACCCCTACCCTAACCCTAACACGAACCCTAATCCTAACCCGTACCCTAAACCGAGCCCTAACGTTCAAACTAACCCTAACCCTAACCCAAACCCATACCCTACGCCGTACACGAACCCGTACCCGAACCCCTACCCTAAGCCGTGTCCTAACCCTAGCCCTAACCCTAAACCTAACCCTAAGCTACCCTTGTCTGCTTCTGCCTCCAATAGATTTCCTAAGCACTAGTGTTTTAAGGAACAGGTTAAAAAGAGAATCCTAATGTGATTTCTTGATAATGGGTGTGTTCCTTATCTTCTCCTAGTGTCTAAACTCTTCTCCATGCCTGGACCCCCAAATAATATTCCTTGACGTGCTAAGGGGTATCTAGAGAGTGGGATAGGTTTAATAACTACCCTAACCCTAACGCGTACCCTAACCCTAACCCCTACCCTAACCCTAACAAGAACCCTAATCCTAACCCGTACCCTAAACCGAGCCCTAACCTTCAAACTAACCCTAACCCTAACCCTAACCCATACCCTACGACGTACACGAACCCGTACCCGAACCCGTACCCTAAGCCGTACCCTAACCCTAATCCTAACCCTAACCCTAACCCTAAGCTACCCTTGACTGCTTCTGCCTCCAATAGATTTCCTAAGCACTAGTGTTTTAAGGAACAGGTTAAAAAGAGAATCCTAATGTGATTTCTTGATAATGGGTGTGTTTCTTATCTTCTCATAGTGTCTAAACTCTTCTCCATGGCTGGACCCCCAAATAATATTCCTTGACGTGCTAAGGGGTATCTAGAGAGTGGGATAGGTTTAATAACTACCCTAACCCTAACGCGTACCCTAACCCTAACCCCTACCCTAACCCTAACAAGAACCCTAATCCTAACCCGTACCCTAAACCGAGCCCTAACCTTCAAACTAACCCTAACCCTAACCCTAACCCATACCCTACGACGTACACGAACCCGTACCCGAACCCGTACCCTAAGCCGTACCCTAACCCTAATCCTAACCCTAACCCTAACCCTAAGCTACCCTTGACTGCTTCTGCCTCCAATAGATTTCCTAAGCACTAGTGTTTTAAGGAACAGGTTAAAAAGAGAATCCTAATGTGATTTCTTGATAATGGGTGTGTTCCTTATATTCTCCTACTGTCTAAACTCTTCTCCATGGCTGGACCCCCAAATAATATTTCTTGACGTGCTAAGGGGTATCTAGGGAGTGGGATAGGTTTAATAACTACCCTAACCCTAACGCGTACCCTAACCCTAACCCCTACCCTAACCCTAACACGAACCCTAATCCTAACCCGTACCCTAAACCGAGCCCTAACCTTCAAACTAACCCTAACCCTAACCCTAACCCATACCCTACGCCGTACACGAACCCGTAACTGAACCCGTACCCGAACCCGTACCCTAAGCCGTACCCTAACCCTAACCCTAACCCTAAGCTACCCTTGACTGCTTCTGCCTCCAATAGATTTCCTAAGCACTAGTGTTTTAAGGAACAGGTTAAAAAGAGAATCCTAATGTGATTTCTTGATAATGGGTGTGTTCCTTACCTTCTCCTAGTGTCTAAACTCTTCTCCATGGCTGGACCCCCAAATAATATTCCTTGACGTGCTAAGGGGTATCTAGAGAGTGGGATAGGTTTAATAACTACCCTAACCCTAACGCGTACCCTAACCCTAACCCCTACCCTAACACTAACACGTACCTTAATCCTAACCCGTACCCTAAACCGAGCCCTAACCCTCAAACTAACCCTAACCCTAACCCTAACCCATACCCTACGCCGTACCCGAACCCGTACCCGTACCCGTACCCTAAGCCATACCCTAACCCTAACCCTAACCGTAACCCTAACTCTAAGCTACCCTTGACTGCTTCTGCCTCCAATAGATTTCCTAAGCACTAGTGTATTAAGGAACAGGTTAAAAAGAGAATCCTAATGTGATTTCAGGATAATGGGTGTGTTCCTTATCTTCTCATAGTGTCTAAACTCTTCTCCATGGCTGGACCCCCAAATAATATTCCTTGACGTGCTAAGGGGTATCTAGAGAGTGGGATAGGTTTAATAACTACCCTAACCCTAACGCGTACCCTAACCCTAACCCCTACCCTAACCCTAACACGAACCCTAATCCTAACCCGTACCCTAAACCGAGACCAAACCTTCAAACTAACCCTAACCCTAACACTATCCCATACCCTACGCCGTACACGAACCCGCACCCGAACCCGTACCCTAAGCCGTACCCTAACCCTAACCCTAACCCTAAACCTAACCCTAAGCTACCCTTGACTGCTTCTGCCTCCAATAGATTTCCTAAGCACTAGTGTTTTAAGGAACAGGTTAAAAAGAGAATCCTAATGTGATTTCTTGATAATGGGTGTGTTCCTTATCTTCTCCTACTGTCTAAACTCTTCTCCATGGCTGGACACCCAAATAATATTCCTTGACGTGCTAAGGGGTATCTAGAGAGTGGGATAGGTTTAATAACTACCCTAACCCTAACGCGTACCCTAACCCTAACCCCTACCCTAACCCTAACACGAACCCTAATCCTAACCCGTACCCTAAACCGAGCCCTAACGTTCAAACTAACCCTAACCCTAACCCAAACCCATACCCTACGCCGTACACGAACCCGTACCCGAACCCGTACCCTAAGCCGTGTCCTAACCCTAGCCCTAACCCTAAACCTAACCCTAAGCTACCCTTGTCTGCTTCTGCCTCCAATAGATTTCCTAAGCACTAGTGTTTTAAGGAACAGGTTAAAAAGAGAATCCTAATGTGATTTCTTGATAATGGGTGTGTTCCTTATCTTCTCCTAGTGTCTAAACTCTTCTCCATGCCTGGACCCCCAAATAATATTCCTTGACGTGCTAAGGGGTATCTAGAGAGTGGGATAGGTTTAATAACTACCCTAACCCTAACGCGTACCCTAACCCTAACCCCTACCCTAACCCTAACACGAACCCTAATCCTAACCCGTACCCTAAACCGAGCCCTAACCTTCAAATTAACACTAACCCTAACCCTAACACATACCCTACGCCGTACACGAACCCGTACCCAAACCCGTACCCTAAGCCGTACCCTAACCCTAACCCTAACCCTAACCCTAAGCTACCCTTGACTGCTTCTGCCTCCAATAGATTTCCTAAGCACTAGTGTTTTAAGGAACAGGTTAAAAAGAGAATCCTAATGTGATTTCTTGATAATGGGTGTGTTCCTTATCTTCTCCTACTGTCTAAACTCTTCTCCATGGCTGAACCCCCAAAAAATATTCCTTGACGTGCTAAGGGGTATCTAGGGAGTGGGATAGGTTTAATAACTACCCTAACCCTAACGCGTACCCTAACCCTAACCCCTACCCTAACCCTAACACGAACCCTAATCCTAACCCGTACCCTAAACCGAGCCCTAACCTTCAAACTAACCCTAACCCTAACCCTAACCCATACCCTACGCCGTACACGAACCCGTAACTGAACCCGTACCCGAACCCGTACCCTAAGCCGTACCCTAACCCTAACCCTAACCCTAAGCTACCCTTGACTGCTTCTGCCTCCAATAGATTTCCTAAGCACTAGTGTTTTAAGGAACAGGTTAAAAAGAGAATCCTAATGTGATTTCAGGATAATGGGTGTGTTCCTTATCTTCTCATAGTGTCTAAACTCTTCTCCATGGCTGGACCCCCAAATAATATTCCTTGACGTGCTAAGGGGTATCTAGAGAGTGGGATAGGTTTAATAACTACCCTAACCCTAACGCGTACCCTAACCCTAACCCCTACCCTAACCCTAACACGAACCCTAATCCTAACCCGTACCCTAAACCGAGACCAAACCTTCAAACTAACCCTAACCCTAACACTAACCCATACCCTACGCCGTACACGAACCCGTACCCAACCCGTACCCTAAGCCGTACCCTAACCCTAACCCTAACCCTAACCCTAACCCTAAGCTACCCTTGACTGCTTCTGCCTCCAATAGATTTCCTAAGCACTAGTGTTTTAAGGAACAGGTTAAAAAGAGAATCCTAATGTGATTTCTTGATAATGGGTGTGTTCCTTATCTTCTCCTACTGTCTAAACTCTTCTCCATGGCTGGACACCCAAATAATATTCCTTGACGTGCTAAGGGGTATCTAGAGAGTGGGATAGGTTTAATAACTACCCTAACCCTAACGCGTACCCTAAACCTAACCCCTACCCTAACCCTAACACGAACCCTAATCCTAACCCGTACCCTAAACCGAGCCCTAACGTTCAAACTAACCCTAACCCTAACCCAAACCCATACCCTACGCCGTACACGAACCCGTACCCGAACCCCTACCCTAAGCCGTGTCCTAACCCTAGCCCTAACCCTAAACCTAACCCTAAGCTACCCTTGTCTGCTTCTGCCTCCAATAGATTTCCTAAGCACTAGTGTTTTAAGGAACAGGTTAAAAAGAGAATCCTAATGTGATTTCTTGATAATGGGTGTGTTCCTTATCTTCTCCTAGTGTCTAAACTCTTCTCCATTCCTGGACCCCCAAATAATATTCCTTGACGTGCTAAGGGGTATCTAGAGAGTGGGATAGGTTTAATAACTACCCTAACCCTAACGCGTACCCTAACCCTAACCCCTACCCTAACCCTAACAAGAACCCTAATCCTAACCCGTACCCTAAACCGAGCCCTAACCTTCAAACTAACCCTAACCCTAACCCTAACCCATACCCTACGACGTACACGAACCCGTACCCGAACCCGTACCCTAAGCCGTACCCTAACCCTAATCCTAACCCTAACCCTAACCCTAAGCTACCCTTGACTGCTTCTGCCTCCAATAGATTTCCTAAGCACTAGTGTTTTAAGGAACAGGTTAAAAAGAGAATCCTAATGTGATTTCTTGATAATGGGTGTGTTTCTTATCTTCTCATAGTGTCTAAACTCTTCTCCATGGCTGGACCCCCAAATAATATTCCTTGACGTGCTAAGGGGTATCTAGAGAGTGGGATAGGTTTAATAACTACCCTAACCCTAACGCGTACCCTAACCCTAACCCCTACCCTAACCCTAACAAGAACCCTAATCCTAACCCGTACCCTAAACCGAGCCCTAACCTTCAAACTAACCCTAACCCTAACCCTAACCCATACCCTACGACGTACACGAACCCGTACCCGAACCCGTACCCTAAGCCGTACCCTAACCCTAATCCTAACCCTAACCCTAACCCTAAGCTACCCTTGACTGCTTCTGCCTCCAATAGATTTCCTAAGCACTAGTGTTTTAAGGAACAGGTTAAAAAGAGAATCCTAATGTGATTTCTTGATAATGGGTGTGTTCCTTATATTCTCCTACTGTCTAAACTCTTCTCCATGGCTGGACCCCCAAATAATATTCCTTGACGTGCTAAGGGGTATCTAGGGAGTGGGATAGGTTTAATAACTACCCTAACCCTAACGCGTACCCTAACCCTAACCCCTACCCTAACCCTAACACGAACCCTAATCCTAACCCGTACCCTAAACCGAGCCCTAACCTTCAAACTAACCCTAACCCTAACCCTAACCCATACCCTACGCCGTACACGAACCCGTAACTGAACCCGTACCCGAACCCGTACCCTAAGCCGTACCCTAACCCTAACCCTAACCCTAAGCTACCCTTGACTGCTTCTGCCTCCAATAGATTTCCTAAGCACTAGTGTTTTAAGGAACAGGTTAAAAAGAGAATCCTAATGTGATTTCTTGATAATGGGTGTGTTCCTTACCTTCTCCTAGTGTCTAAACTCTTCTCCATGGCTGGACCCCCAAATAATATTCCTTGACGTGCTAAGGGGTATCTAGAGAGTGGGATAGGTTTAATAACTACCCTAACCCTAACGCGTACCCTAACCCTAACCCCTACCCTAACACTAACACGTACCTTAATCCTAACCCGTACCCTAAACCGAGCCCTAACCCTCAAACTAACCCTAACCCTAACCCTAACCCATACCCTACGCCGTACCCGAACCCGTACCCGTACCCGTACCCTAAGCCATACCCTAACCCTAACCCTAACCGTAACCCTAACTCTAAGCTACCCTTGACTGCTTCTGCCTCCAATAGATTTCCTAAGCACTAGTGTATTAAGGAACAGGTTAAAAAGAGAATCCTAATGTGATTTCAGGATAATGGGTGTGTTCCTTATCTTCTCATAGTGTCTAAACTCTTCTCCATGGCTGGACCCCCAAATAATATTCCTTGACGTGCTAAGGGGTATCTAGAGAGTGGGATAGGTTTAATAACTACCCTAACCCTAACGCGTACCCTAACCCTAACCCCTACCCTAACCCTAACACGAACCCTAATCCTAACCCGTACCCTAAACCGAGACCAAACCTTCAAACTAACCCTAACCCTAACACTATCCCATACCCTACGCCGTACACGAACCCGCACCCGAACCCGTACCCTAAGCCGTACCCTAACCCTAACCCTAACCCTAAACCTAACCCTAAGCTACCCTTGACTGCTTCTGCCTCCAATAGATTTCCTAAGCACTAGTGTTTTAAGGAACAGGTTAAAAAGAGAATCCTAATGTGATTTCTTGATAATGGGTGTGTTCCTTATCTTCTCCTACTGTCTAAACTCTTCTCCATGGCTGGACACCCAAATAATATTCCTTGACGTGCTAAGGGGTATCTAGAGAGTGGGATAGGTTTAATAACTACCCTAACCCTAACGCGTACCCTAAACCTAACCCCTACCCTAACCCTAACACGAACCCTAATCCTAACCCGTACCCTAAACCGAGCCCTAACGTTCAAACTAACCCTAACCCTAACCCAAACCCATACCCTACGCCGTACACGAACCCGTACCCGAACCCCTACCCTAAGCCGTGTCCTAACCCTAGCCCTAACCCTAAACCTAACCCTAAGCTACCCTTGTCTGCTTCTGCCTCCAATAGATTTCCTAAGCACTAGTGTTTTAAGGAACAGGTTAAAAAGAGAATCCTAATGTGATTTCTTGATAATGGGTGTGTTCCTTATCTTCTCCTAGTGTCTAAACTCTTCTCCATGCCTGGACCCCCAAATAATATTCCTTGACGTGCTAAGGGGTATCTAGAGAGTGGGATAGGTTTAATAACTACCCTAACCCTAACGCGTACCCTAACCCTAACCCCTACCCTAACCCTAACACGAACCCTAATCCTAACCCGTACCCTAAACCGAGCCCTAACCTTCAAATTAACACTAACCCTAACCCTAACACATACCCTACGCCGTACACGAACCCGTACCCAAACCCGTACCCTAAGCCGTACCCTAACCCTAACCCTAACCCTAACCCTAAGCTACCCTTGACTGCTTCTGCCTCCAATAGATTTCCTAAGCACTAGTGTTTTAAGGAACAGGTTAAAAAGAGAATCCTAATGTGATTTCTTGATAATGGGTGTGTTCCTTATCTTCTCCTACTGTCTAAACTCTTCTCCATGGCTGAACCCCCAAAAAATATTCCTTGACGTGCTAAGGGGTATCTAGGGAGTGGGATAGGTTTAATAACTACCCTAACCCTAACGCGTACCCTAACCCTAACCCCTACCCTAACCCTAACACGAACCCTAATCCTAACCCGTACCCTAAACCGAGCCCTAACCTTCAAACTAACCCTAACCCTAACCCTAACCCATACCCTACGCCGTACCCGAACCCGTACCTGAACCCGTACGCGAACCCGTACCCTAAGCCGTACCCTAACCCTAACCCTAACCCTAAGCTACCCTTGACTGCTTCTGCCTCCAATAGATTTCCTAAGCACTAGTGTTTTAAGGAACAGGTTAAAAAGAGAATCCTAATGTGATTTCTTGATAATGGGTGTGTTCCTTACCTTCTCCTAGTGTCTAAACTCTTCTCCATGGCTGGACCCCCAAATAATATTCCTTGACGTGCTAAGGGGTATCTAGAGAGTGGGATAGGTTTAATAACTACCCTAACCCTAACGCGTACCCTAACCCTAACCCCTACCCTAACACTAACACGTACCTTAATCCTAACCCGTACCCTAAACCGAGCCCTAACCCTCAAACTAACCCTAACCCTAACCCTAACCCATACCCTACGCCGTACCCGAACCCGTACCCGTACCCGTACCCTAAGCCATACCCTAACCCTAACCCTAACCGTAACCCTAACTCTAAGCTACCCTTGACTGCTTCTGCCTCCAATAGATTTCCTAAGCACTAGTGTATTAAGGAACAGGTTAAAAAGAGAATCCTAATGTGATTTCAGGATAATGGGTGTGTTCCTTATCTTCTCATAGTGTCTAAACTCTTCTCCATGGCTGGACCCCCAAATAATATTCCTTGACGTGCTAAGGGGTATCTAGAGAGTGGGATAGGTTTAATAACTACCCTAACCCTAACGCGTACCCTAACCCTAACCCCTACCCTAACCCTAACACGAACCCTAATCCTAACCCGTACCCTAAACCGAGACCAAACCTTCAAACTAACCCTAACCCTAACACTAACCCATACCCTACGCCGTACACGAACCCGTACCCAACCCGTACCCTAAGCCGTACCCTAACCCTAACCCTAACCCTAACCCTAACCCTAAGCTACCCTTGACTGCTTCTGCCTCCAATAGATTTCCTAAGCACTAGTGTTTTAAGGAACAGGTTAAAAAGAGAATCCTAATGTGATTTCTTGATAATGGGTGTGTTCCTTATCTTCTCCTACTGTCTAAACTCTTCTCCATGGCTGGACACCCAAATAATATTCCTTGACGTGCTAAGGGGTATCTAGAGAGTGGGATAGGTTTAATAACTACCCTAACCCTAACGCGTACCCTAAACCTAACCCCTACCCTAACCCTAACACGAACCCTAATCCTAACCCGTACCCTAAACCGAGCCCTAACGTTCAAACTAACCCTAACCCTAACCCAAACCCATACCCTACGCCGTACACGAACCCGTACCCGAACCCCTACCCTAAGCCGTGTCCTAACCCTAGCCCTAACCCTAAACCTAACCCTAAGCTACCCTTGTCTGCTTCTGCCTCCAATAGATTTCCTAAGCACTAGTGTTTTAAGGAACAGGTTAAAAAGAGAATCCTAATGTGATTTCTTGATAATGGGTGTGTTCCTAATCTTCTCCTAGTGTCTAAACTCTTCTCCATGCCTGGACCCCCAAATAATATTCCTTGACGTGCTAAGGGGTATCTAGAGAGTGGGATAGGTTTAATAACTACCCTAACCCTAACGCGTACCCTAACCCTAACCCCTACCCTAACCCTAACACGAACCCTAATCCTAACCCGTACCCTAAACCGAGCCCTAACCTTCAAATTAACACTAACCCTAACCCTAACACATACCCTACGCCGTACACGAACCCGTACCCAAACCCGTACCCTAAGCCGTACCCTAACCCTAACCCTAACCCTAACCCTAAGCTACCCTTGACTGCTTCTGCCTCCAATAGATTTCCTAAGCACTAGTGTTTTAAGGAACAGGTTAAAAAGAGAATCCTAATGTGATTTCTTGATAATGGGTGTGTTCCTTATCTTCTCCTACTGTCTAAACTCTTCTCCATGGCTGAACCCCCAAAAAATATTCCTTGACGTGCTAAGGGGTATCTAGGGAGTGGGATAGGTTTAATAACTACCCTAACCCTAACGCGTACCCTAACCCTAACCCCTACCCTAACCCTAACACGAACCCTAATCCTAACCCGTACCCTAAACCGAGCCCTAACCTTCAAACTAACCCTAACACTAACCCTAACCCATACCCTACGCCGTACCCGAACCCGTACCTGAACCCGTACGCGAACCCGTACCCTAAGCCGTACCCTAACCCTAACCCTAACCCTAAGCTACTCTTGACTGCTTCTGCCTCCAATAGATTTCCTAAGCACTAGTGTTTTAAGGAACAGGTTAAAAAGAGAATCCTAATGTGATTTCTTGATAATGGGTGTGTTCCTTATCTTCTCCTAGTGTCTAAACTTTTCTCCATGGCTGGACACCCAAATAATATTCCTTGACGTGCTAAGGGGTATCTAGAGAGTGGGATAGGTTTAATAACTACCCTAACCCTAACGCGTACCCTAACCCTAAACCCTACCCTAACCCTAACACGTACCCTAACCCTAACCCGTACCCTAAACCGAGCCCTTACCCTCAAACTAACCCTAACCCTAACCCTAACCCATATCCTACGCCATACCCAAACCCGTACCCGAACCCGTACCCTAACCCGTACCCTAAGCCGTATGCTAACCCTAACCCTAACCCTAAGCTACCCTTGACTGCTTCTGCCTCCAATAGATTTCCTAAGCACTAGTGTTTTAAGGAACAGGTTAAAAAGAGAATCCTAATGTGATTTCTTGATAATGGGTGTGTTCCTTATCTTCTCCTAGTGTCTAAACTCTTCTCCATGGCTGGACCCCCAAATAATATTCCTTGACGTGCTAAGGGGTATCTAGAGAGTGGGATAGGTTTAATAACTACCCTAACCCTAATGCGTACCCTAACCCTAACCCCTACCCTAACCCTAACACGAACCCTAATCCTAACCCGTACCCTAAACCGAGCCCTAACCTTCAAACGAACCCTAACCCTAACCCAAACCCATACCCTACGCCGTACACGAACCCGTACCCGAACCCGTACCCTAAGCCGTGTCCTAACCCTAGCCCTAACCCTAACCCTAACCCTAAGCTACCCTTGACTGCTTCTGCCTCCAATAGATTTCCTAAGCACTAGTGTTTTAAGGAACAGGTTAAAAAGAGAATCCTAATGTGATTTCTTGATAATGGGTGTGTTCCTTATCTTCTCATAGTGTCTAAACTCTTCTCCATGGCTGGACCCCCAAATAATATTCCTTGACGTGCTAAGGGGTATCTAGAGAGTGGGATAGGTTTAATAACTACCCTAACCCTAACGCGTACCCTAACCCTAACCCCTACCCTAACCCTAACAAGAACCCTAATCCTAACCCGTACCCTAAACCGAGCCCTAACCTTCAAACTAACCCTAACCCTAACCCTAACCCATACCCTACGACGTACACGAACCCGTACCCGAACCCGTACCCTAAGCCGTACCCTAACCCTAATCCTAACCCTAACCCTAACCCTAAGCTACCCTTGACTGCTTCTGCCTCCAATAGATTTCCTAAGCACTAGTGTTTTAAGGAACAGGTTAAAAAGAGAATCCTAATGTGATTTCTTGATAATGGGTGTGTTCCTTATATTCTCCTACTGTCTAAACTCTTCTCCATGGCTGGACCCCCAAATAATATTCCTTGACGTGCTAAGGGGTATCTAGAGAGTGGGATAGGTTTAATAACTACCCTAACCCTAACGCGTACCCTAACCCTAACCCCTACCCTAACCCTAACACGAACCCTAATCCTAACCCGTACCCTAAACCGAGACCAAACCTTCAAACTAACCCTAACCCTAACACTAACCCATACCCTACGCCGTACACGAACCCGTACCCGAACCCGTACCCTAAGCCGTACCCTAACCCTAACCCTAACCCTAACCCTAACCCTAAGCTACCCTTGACTGCTTCTGCCTCCAATAGATTTCCTAAGCACTAGTGTTTTAAGGAACAGGTTAAAAAGAGAATCCTAATGTGATTTCTTGATAATGGGTGTGTTCCTTATCTTCTCCTACTGTCTAAACTCTTCTCCATGGCTGGACACCCAAATAATATTCCTTGACGTGCTAAGGGGTATCTAGAGAGTGGGATAGGTTTAATAACTACCCTAACCCTAACGCGTACCCTAAACCTAACCCCTACCCTAACCCTAACACGAACCCTAATCCTAACCCGTACCCTAAACCGAGCCCTAACGTTCAAACTAACCCTAACCCTAACCCAAACCCATACCCTACGCCGTACACGAACCCGTACCCGAACCCCTACCCTAAGCCGTGTCCTAACCCTAGCCCTAACCCTAAACCTAACCCTAAGCTACCCTTGTCTGCTTCTGCCTCCAATAGATTTCCTAAGCACTAGTGTTTTAAGGAACAGGTTAAAAAGAGAATCCTAATGTGATTTCTTGATAATGGGTGTGTTCCTTATCTTCTCCTAGTGTCTAAACTCTTCTCCATGCCTGGACCCCCAAATAATATTCCTTGACGTGCTAAGGGGTATCTAGAGAGTGGGATAGGTTTAATAACTACCCTAACCCTAACGCGTACCCTAACCCTAACCCCTACCCTAACCCTAACACGAACCCTAATCCTAACCCGTACCCTAAACCGAGCCCTAACCTTCAAATTAACACTAACCCTAACCCTAACACATACCCTACGCCGTACACGAACCCGTACCCAAACCCGTACCCTAAGCCGTACCCTAACCCTAACCCTAACCCTAACCCTAAGCTACCCTTGACTGCTTCTGCCTCCAATAGATTTCCTAAGCACTAGTGTTTTAAGGAACAGGTTAAAAAGAGAATCCTAATGTGATTTCTTGATAATGGGTGTGTTCCTTATCTTCTCCTACTGTCTAAACTCTTCTCCATGGCTGAACCCCCAAAAAATATTCCTTGACGTGCTAAGGGGTATCTAGGGAGTGGGATAGGTTTAATAACTACCCTAACCCTAACGCGTACCCTAACCCTAACCCCTACCCTAACCCTAACACGAACCCTAATCCTAACCCGTACCCTAAACCGAGCCCTAACCTTCAAACTAACCCTAACACTAACCCTAACCCATACCCTACGCCGTACCCGAACCCGTACCTGAACCCGTACGCGAACCCGTACCCTAAGCCGTACCCTAACCCTAACCCTAACCCTAAGCTACTCTTGACTGCTTCTGCCTCCAATAGATTTCCTAAGCACTAGTGTTTTAAGGAACAGGTTAAAAAGAGAATCCTAATGTGATTTCTTGATAATGGGTGTGTTCCTTATCTTCTCCTAGTGTCTAAACTTTTCTCCATGGCTGGACACCCAAATAATATTCCTTGACGTGCTAAGGGGTATCTAGAGAGTGGGATAGGTTTAATAACTACCCTAACCCTAACGCGTACCCTAACCCTAAACCCTACCCTAACCCTAACACGTACCCTAACCCTAACCCGTACCCTAAACCGAGCCCTTACCCTCAAACTAACCCTAACCCTAACCCTAACCCATATCCTACGCCATACCCAAACCCGTACCCGAACCCGTACCCTAACCCGTACCCTAAGCCGTATGCTAACCCTAACCCTAACCCTAAGCTACCCTTGACTGCTTCTGCCTCCAATAGATTTCCTAAGCACTAGTGTTTTAAGGAACAGGTTAAAAAGAGAATCCTAATGTGATTTCTTGATAATGGGTGTGTTCCTTATCTTCTCCTAGTGTCTAAACTCTTCTCCATGGCTGGACCCCCAAATAATATTCCTTGACGTGCTAAGGGGTATCTAGAGAGTGGGATAGGTTTAATAACTACCCTAACCCTAATGCGTACCCTAACCCTAACCCCTACCCTAACCCTAACACGAACCCTAATCCTAACCCGTACCCTAAACCGAGCCCTAACCTTCAAACGAACCCTAACCCTAACCCAAACCCATACCCTACGCCGTACACGAACCCGTACCCGAACCCGTACCCTAAGCCGTGTCCTAACCCTAGCCCTAACCCTAACCCTAACCCTAAGCTACCCTTGACTGCTTCTGCCTCCAATAGATTTCCTAAGCACTAGTGTTTTAAGGAACAGGTTAAAAAGAGAATCCTAATGTGATTTCTTGATAATGGGTGTGTTCCTTATCTTCTCATAGTGTCTAAACTCTTCTCCATGGCTGGACCCCCAAATAATATTCCTTGACGTGCTAAGGGGTATCTAGAGAGTGGGATAGGTTTAATAACTACCCTAACCCTAACGCGTACCCTAACCCTAACCCCTACCCTAACCCTAACAAGAACCCTAATCCTAACCCGTACCCTAAACCGAGCCCTAACCTTCAAACTAACCCTAACCCTAACCCTAACCCATACCCTACGACGTACACGAACCCGTACCCGAACCCGTACCCTAAGCCGTACCCTAACCCTAATCCTAACCCTAACCCTAACCCTAAGCTACCCTTGACTGCTTCTGCCTCCAATAGATTTCCTAAGCACTAGTGTTTTAAGGAACAGGTTAAAAAGAGAATCCTAATGTGATTTCTTGATAATGGGTGTGTTCCTTACCTTCTCCTAGTGTCTAAACTCTTCTCCATGGCTGGACCCCCAAATAATATTCCTTGACGTGCTAAGGGGTATCTAGAGAGTGGGATAGGTTTAATAACTACCCTAACCCTAACACGTACCCTAACCCTAACCCCTACCCTAACACTAACACGTACCTTTATCCTAACCCGTACCCTAAACCGAGCCCTACACCTCAAACTAACCCTAACCCTAACCCTAACCCATACCCTACGCCGTACCCGAACCCGTACCCGTACCCGTACCCTAAGCCATACCCTAACCCTAACCCTAACCGTAACCCTAACTCTAAGCTACCCTTGACTGCTTCTGCCTCCAATAGATTTCCTAAGCACTAGTGTATTAAGGAACAGGTTAAAAAGAGAATCCTAATGTGATTTCAGGATAATGGGTGTGTTCCTTATCTTCTCATAGTGTCTAAACCTTTCTCCATGGCTGGACCCCCAAATAATATTCCTTGACGTGCTAAGGGGTATCTAGAGAGTGGGATAGGTTTAATAACTACCCTAACCCTAACGCGTACCCTAACCCTAACCCCTACCCTAACCCTAACACGAACCCTAATCCTAACCCGTACCCTAAACCGAGACCAAACCTTCAAACTAACCCTAACCCTAACACTAACCCATACCCTACGCCGTACACGAACCCGTACCCGAACCCGTACCCTAAGCCGTACCCTAACCCTAACCCTAACCCTAACCCTAACCCTAAGCTACCCTTGACTGCTTCTGCCTCCAATATATTTCCTAAGCACTAGTGTTTTAAGGAACAGGTTAAAAAGAGAATCCTAATGTGATTTCTTGATAATGGGTGTGTTCCTTATCTTCTCCTAGTGTCTAAACTTTTCTCCATGGCTGGACACCCAAATAATATTCCTTGACGTGCTTAGGGGTATCTAGAGAGTGGGATAGGTTTAATAACTACCCTAACCCTAACGCGTACCCTAACCCTAACCCCTACCCTAACCCTAACACGAACCCTAATCCTAACCCGTACCCTAAACCGAGCCCTAACCTTCAAACTAACCCTAACCCTAACCCTAACCCATACCCTACGACGTACACGAACCCGTACCCGAACCCGTACCCTAAGCCGTACCCTAACCCTAATCCTAACCCTAACCCTAACCCTAAGCTACCCTTGACTGCTTCTGCCTCCAATAGATTTCCTAAGCGCTAGTGTTTTAAGGAACAGGTTAAAAAGAGAATCCTAATGTGATTTCTTGATAATGGGTGTGTTCCTTATCTTCTCCTACTGTCTAAACTCTTCTCCATGGCTGAACCCCCAAAAAATATTCCTTGACGTGCTAAGGGGTATCTAGGGAGTGGGATAGGTTTAATAACTACCCTAACCCTAACGCGTACCCTAACCCTAACCCCTACCCTAACCCTAACACGAACCCTAATCCTAACCCGTACCCTAAACCGAGCCCTAACCTTCAAACTAACCCTAACCCTAACCCTAAACCATACCCTACGCCGTACCCGAACCCGTACCTGAACCCGTACGCGAACCCGTACCCTAAGCCGTACCCTAACCCTAACCCTAACCCTAAGCTACTCTTGACTGCTTCTGCCTCCAATAGATTTCCTAAGCACTAGTGTTTTAAGGAACAGGTTAAAAAGAGAATCCTAATGTGATTTCTTGATAATGGGTGTGTTCCTTATCTTCTCCTACTGTCTAAACTCTTCTCCATGGCTGGACCCCCAAATAATATTCCTTGACGTGCTAAGGGGTATCTAGGGAGTGGGATAGGTTTAATAACTACCCTAACCCTAACGCGTACCCTAACCCTAACCCCTACCCTAACCCTAACACGTACCCTAATCCTAACCCGTACCCTAAACCGAGCACTAACCTTCAAAATTACCCTAACCCTAACACTAACCCATAACCTACGCCGTACACGAACCCGTACCCAAACCCGTACCCTAAGCCGTACCCTAACCCTAGCCCTAACCCTAACCCTAACCCGAAGCTACCCTTGACTGCTTCTGCCTCCAATAGATTTCCTAAGCACTAGTGTTTTAAGGAACAGGTTAAAAAGAGAATCCTAATGTGATTTCTTGATAATGGGTGTGTTCCTTATCTTCTCATAGTGTCTAAACTCTTCTCCATGGCTGGACCCCCAAATAATATTCCTTGACGTGCTAAGGGGTATCTAGAGAGTGGGATAGGTTTAATAACTACCCTAACCCTAACGCGTACCCTAACCCTAACCCCTACCCTAACCCTAACAAGAACCCTAATCCTAACCCGTACCCTAAACTGAGCCCTAACCTTCAAACTAACCCTAACCCTAACCCTAACCCATACCCTACGACGTACACGAACCCGTACCCGAACCCGTACCCTAAGCCGTACCCTAACCCTAATCCTAACCCTAACCCTAACCCTAAGCTACCCTTGACTGCTTCTGCCTCCAATAGATTTCCTAAGCACTAGTGTTTTAAGGAACAGGTTAAAAAGAGAATCCTAATGTGATTTCTTGATAATGGGTGTGTTCCTTATATTCTCCTACTGTCTAAACTCTTCTCCATGGCTGGACCCCCAAATAATATTCCTTGACGTGCTAAGGGGTATCTAGGGAGTGGGATAGGTTTAATAACTACCCTAACCCTAACGCGTACCCTAACCCTAACCCCTACCCTAACCCTAACACGAACCCTAATCCTAACCCGTACCCTAAACCGAGCCCTAACCTTCAAACTAACCCTAACCCTAACCCTAACCCATACCCTACGCCGTACACGAACCCGTAACTGAACCCGTACCCGAACCCGTACCCTAAGCCGTACCCTAACCCTAACCCTAACCCTAAGCTACCCTTGACTGCTTCTGCCTCCAATAGATTTCCTAAGCACTAGTGTTTTAAGGAACAGGTTAAAAAGAGAATCCTAATGTGATTTCTTGATAATGGGTGTGTTCCTTACCTTCTCCTAGTGTCTAAACTCTTCTCCATGGCTGGACCCCCAAATAATATTCCTTGACGTGCTAAGGGGTATCTAGAGAGTGGGATAGGTTTAATAACTACCCTAACCCTAACGCGTACCCTAACCCTAACCCCTACCCTAACACTAACACGTACCTTAATCCTAACCCGTACCCTAAACCGAGCCCTAACCCTCAAACTAACCCTAACCCTAACCCTAACCCATACCCTACGCCGTACCCGAACCCGTACCCGTACCCGTACCCTAAGCCATACCCTAACCCTAACCCTAACCGTAACCCTAACTCTAAGCTACCCTTGACTGCTTCTGCCTCCAATAGATTTCCTAAGCACTAGTGTATTAAGGAACAGGTTAAAAAGAGAATCCTAATGTGATTTCAGGATAATGGGTGTGTTCCTTATCTTCTCATAGTGTCTAAACTCTTCTCCATGGCTGGACCCCCAAATAATATTCCTTGACGTGCTAAGGGGTATCTAGAGAGTGGGATAGGTTTAATAACTACCCTAACCCTAACGCGTACCCTAACCCTAACCCCTACCCTAACCCTAACACGAACCCTAATCCTAACCCGTACCCTAAACCGAGACCAAACCTTCAAACTAACCCTAACCCTAACACTAACCCATACCCTACGCCGTACACGAACCCGTACCCGAACCCGTACCCTAAGCCGTACCCTAACCCTAACCCTAACCCTAACCCTAACCCTAAGCTACCCTTGACTGCTTCTGCCTCCAATAGATTTCCTAAGCACTAGTGTTTTAAGGAACAGGTTAAAAAGAGAATCCTAATGTGATTTCTTGATAATGGGTGTGTTCCTTATCTTCTCCTACTGTCTAAACTCTTCTCCATGGCTGGACCCCCAAATAATATTCCTTGACGTGCTAAGGGGTATCTAGGGAGTGGGATAGGTTTAATAACTACCCTAACCCTAACGCGTACCCTAACCCTAACCCCTACCCTAACCCTAACACGTACCCTAATCCTAACCCGTACCCTAAACCGAGCCCTAAACTTCAAACTAACCCTAACCCTAACACTAAACCATACCCTACGCCGTACACGAACCCGTACCCGAACCCGTACCCTAAGCCGTACCCTAACCCTAACCCTAACCCTAACCCTAACCCTAAGCTACCCTTGACTGCTTCTGCCTCCAATAGATTTCCTAAGCACTAGTGTTTTAAGGAACAGGTTAAAAAGAGAATCCTAATGTGATTTCTTGATAATGGGTGTGTTCCTTATCTTCTCCTAGTGTCTAAACTTTTCTCCATGGCTGGACACCCAAATAATATTCCTTGACGTGCTTAGGGGTATCTAGAGAGTGGGATAGGTTTAATAACTACCCTAACCCTAACGCGTACCCTAACCCTAACCCCTACCCTAACCCTAACACGAACCCTAATCCTAACCCGTACCCTAAACCGAGCCCTAACCTTCAAACTAACCCTAACCCTAACCCTAACCCATACCCTACGACGTACAAGAACCCGTACCCGAACCCGTACCCTAAGCCGTACCCTAACCCTAATCCTAACCCTAACCCTAACCCTAAGCTACCCTTGACTGCTTCTGCCTCCAATAGATTTCCTAAGCGCTAGTGTTTTAAGGAACAGGTTAAAAAGAGAATCCTAATGTGATTTCTTGATAATGGGTGTGTTCCTTATCTTCTCCTACTGTCTAAACTCTTCTCCATGGCTGAACCCCCAAAAAACATTCCTTGACGTGCTAAGGGGTATCTAGGGAGTGGGATAGGTTTAATAACTACCCTAACCCTAACGCGTACCCTAACCCTAACCCCTACCCTAACCCTAACACGAACCCTAATCCTAACCCGTACCCTAAACCGAGCCCTAACCTTCAAACTAACCCTAACCCTAACCCTAACCCATACCCTACGCCGTACCCGAACCCGTACCTGAACCCGTACGCGAACCCGTACCCTAAGCCGTACCCTAACCCTAACCCTAACCCTAAGCTACTCTTGACTGCTTCTGCCTCCAATAGATTTCCTAAGCACTAGTGTTTTAAGGAACAGGTTAAAAAGAGAATCCTAATGTGATTTCTTGATAATGGGTGTGTTCCTTATCTTCTCCTACTGTCTAAACTCTTCTCCATGGCTGGACCCCCAAATAATATTCCTTGACGTGCTAAGGGGTATCTAGGGAGTGGGATAGGTTTAATAACTACCCTAACCCTAACGCGTACCCTAACCCTAACCCCTACCCTAACCCTAACACGTACCCTAATCCTAACCCGTACCCTAAACCGAGCCCTAACCTTCAAAATTACCCTAACCCTAACACTAACCCATAACCTACGCCGTACACGAACCCGTACCCAAACCCGTACCCTAAGCCGTACCCTAACCCTAACCCTAACCCTAACCCTAACCCTAAGCTACCCTTGATTGCTTCTGCCTCCAATAGATTTCCTAAGCACTAGTGTTTTAAGGAACAGGTTAAAAGAGAATCCTAATGTGATTTCTTGATAATGGGTGTGTTCCTTATCTTCTCCTAGTGTCTAAACTTTTCTCCATGGCTGGACACCCAAATAATATTCCTTGACGTGCTAAGGGGTATCTAGAGAGTGGGATAGGTTTAATAACTACCCTAACCCTAACGCGTACCCTAACCCTAACCACTACCCTAACCCTAACACGAACCCTAATCCTAACCCGTACCCTAAACCGAGCCCTAACCTTCAAACGAACCCTAACCCTAACCCAAACCCATACCCTACGACGTACACGAACCCGTACCCGAACCCGTACCCTAAGCCGTACCCTAACCCTAATCCTAACCCTAACCCTAACCCTAAGCTACCCTTGACTGCTTCTGCCTCCAATAGATTTCCTAAGCACTAGTGTTTTAAGGAACAGGTTAAAAAGAGAATCCTAATGTGATTTCTTGATAATGGGTGTGTTCCTTATATTCTCCTACTGTCTAAACTCTTCTCCATGGCTGGACCCCCAAATAATATTCCTTGACGTGCTAAGGGGTATCTAGGGAGTGGGATAGGTTTAATAACTACCCTAACCCTAACGCGTACCCTAACCCTAACCCCTACCCTAACCCTAACACGAACCCTAATCCTAACCCGTACCCTAAACCGAGCCCTAACCTTCAAACTAACCCTAACCCTAACCCTAACCCATACCCTACGCCGTACACGAACCCGTAACTGAACCCGTACCCGAACCCGTACCCTAAGCCGTACCCTAACCCTAACCCTAACCCTAAGCTACCCTTGACTGCTTCTGCCTCCAATAGATTTCCTAAGCACTAGTGTTTTAAGGAACAGGTTAAAAAGAGAATCCTAATGTGATTTCTTGATAATGGGTGTGTTCCTTACCTTCTCCTAGTGTCTAAACTCTTCTCCATGGCTGGACCCCCAAATAATATTCCTTGACGTGCTAAGGGGTATCTAGAGAGTGGGATAGGTTTAATAACTACCCTAACCCTAACGCGTACCCTAACCCTAACCCCTACCCTAACACTAACACGTACCTTAATCCTAACCCGTACCCTAAACCGAGCCCTAACCCTCAAACTAACCCTAACCCTAACCCTAACCCATACCCTACGCCGTACCCGAACCCGTACCCGTACCCGTACCCTAAGCCATACCCTAACCCTAACCCTAACCGTAACCCTAACTCTAAGCTACCCTTGACTGCTTCTGCCTCCAATAGATTTCCTAAGCACTAGTGTATTAAGGAACAGGTTAAAAAGAGAATCCTAATGTGATTTCAGGATAATGGGTGTGTTCCTTATCTTCTCATAGTGTCTAAACTCTTCTCCATGGCTGGACCCCCAAATAATATTCCTTGACGTGCTAAGGGGTATCTAGAGAGTGGGATAGGTTTAATAACTACCCTAACCCTAACGCGTACCCTAACCCTAACCCCTACCCTAACCCTAACACGAACCCTAATCCTAACCCGTACCCTAAACCGAGACCAAACCTTCAAACTAACCCTAACCCTAACACTAACCCATACCCTACGCCGTACACGAACCCGTACCCGAACCCGTACCCTAAGCCGTACCCTAACCCTAACCCTAACCCTAACCCTAACCCTAAGCTACCCTTGACTGCTTCTGCCTCCAATAGATTTCCTAAGCACTAGTGTTTTAAGGAACAGGTTAAAAAGAGAATCCTAATGTGATTTCTTGATAATGGGTGTGTTCCTTATCTTCTCCTACTGTCTAAACTCTTCTCCATGGCTGGACACCCAAATAATATTCCTTGACGTGCTAAGGGGTATCTAGAGAGTGGGATAGGTTTAATAACTACCCTAACCCTAACGCGTACCCTAACCCTAACCCCTACCCTAACCCTAACACGAACCCTAATCCTAACCCGTACCCTAAACCGAGCCCTAACCTTCAAACTAACCCTAACCCTAACCCAAACCCATACCCTACGCCGTACACGAACCCGTACCCGAACCCGTACCCTAAGCCGTGTCCTAACCCTAGCCCTAACCCTAAACCTAACCCTAAGCTACCCTTGTCTGCTTCTGCCTCCAATAGATTTCCTAAGCACTAGTGTTTTAAGGAACAGGTTAAAAAGAGAATCCTAATGTGATTTCTTGATAATGGGTGTGTTCCTTATCTTTTCCTAGTGTCTAAACTCTTCTCCATGCCTGGACCCCCAAATAATATTCCTTGACGTGCTAAGGGGTATCTAGAGAGTGGGATAGGTTTAATAACTACCCTAACCCTAACGCGTACCCTAACCCTAACCCCTACCCTAACCCTAACACGAACCCTAATCCTAACCCGTACCCTAAACCGAGCCCTAACCTTCAAATTAACACTAACCCTAACCCTAACACATACCCTACGCCGTACACGAACCCGTACCCAAACCCGTACCCTAAGCCATACCCTAACCCTAACCCTAACCCTAACCCTAACCCTAAGCTACCCTTGACTGCTTCTGCCTCCAATAGATTTCCTAAGCACTAGTGTTTTAAGGAACAGGTTAAAAAGAGAATCCTAATGTGATTTCTTGATAATGGGTGTGTTCCTTATCTTCTCCTACTGTCTAAACTCTTCTCCATGGCTGGACCCCCAAATAATATTCCTTGACGTGCTAAGGGGTATCTAGGGAGTGGGATAGGTTTAATAACTTCCCTAACCCTAACGCGTACCCTAACCCTAACCCCTACCCTAACCCTAACACGTACCCTAATCCTAACCCGTACCCTAAACCGAGCCCTAACCTTCAAACTAACCCTAACCCTAACACTAACCCATACCCTACGCCGTACACGAACCCGTACCCGAACCCGTACCCTAAGCCGTACCCTAACCCTAACCCTAACCCTAACCCTAACCCTAAGCTACCCTTGACTGCTTCTGCCTCCAATAGATTTCCTAAGCACTAGTGTTTTAAGGAACAGGTTAAAAAGAGAATCCTAATGTGATTTCTTGATAATGGGTGTGTTCCTTATCTTCTCCTAGTGTCTAAACTTTTCTCCATGGCTGGACACCCAAATAATATTCCTTGACGTGCTAAGGGGTATCTAGAGAGTGGGATAGGTTTAATAACTACCCTAACCCTAACGCGTACCCTAACCCTAAACCCTACCCTAACCCTAACACGTGCCCTAATTCTAACCCGTACCCTAAACCGAGCCCTTACCCTCAAACTAACCCTAACCCTAACCCTAACCCATATCCTACGCCATACCCAAACCCGTACCCGAACCCGTACCCGAACCCGTACCCTAAGCCGTACCCTAACCCTAACCCTAACCCTAAGCTACCCTTGACTGCTTCTGCCTCCAATAGATTTCCTAAGCACTAGTGTTTTAAGGAACAGGTTAAAAAGAGAATCCTAATGTGATTTCTTGATAATGGGGGTGTTCCTTATCTTCTCCTAGTGTCTAAACTCTTCTCCATGGCTGGACCCCCAAATAATATTCCTTGACGTGCTAAGGGGTATCTAGAGAGTGGGATAGGTTTAATAACTACCCTAACCCTAACACGTACCCTAACCCTAACCCCTACCCTAACCCTAACACGAACCCTAATCCTAACCCGTACCCTAAACCGAGCCCTAACCTTCAAACTAACCCTAACCCTAACCCAAACCCATACCCTACGCCGAACACGAAACCGTACCCGAACCCGTACCCTAAGCCGTGTCCTCACCCTAGCCCTAACCCTAACCCTAACCCTAAGCTACCCTTGACTGCTTCTGCCTCCAATAGATTTCCTAAGCACTAGTGTTTTAAGGAACAGGTTAAAAAGAGAATCCTAATGTGATTTCTTGATAATGGGTGTGTTCCTTATCTTCTCCTAGTGTCTAAACTCTTCTCCATGGCTGGACCCCCAAATAATATTCCTTGACGTGCTAAGGGGTATCTAGAGAGTGGGATAGGTTTAATAACTACCCTAACCCTAACGCGTACCCTAACCCTAACCCCTACCCTAACCCTAACACGTACCCTAATCCTAACCCGTACCCTAAACCGAGCCCTAACCTTCAAACTAACCCTAACCCTAACCCCAACCCATACCCTACGACGTACACGAACCCGTACCCGAACCCGTACCCTAAGCCGTACCCTAACCCTAATCCTAACCCTAACCCTAACCCTAAGCTACCCTTGACTGCTTCTGCCTCCAATAGATTTCCTAAGCACTAGTGTTTTAAGGAACAGGTTAAAAAGAGAATCCTAATGTGATTTCTTGATAATGGGTGTGTTCCTTATCTTCTCCTACTGTCTAAACTCTTCTCCATGGCTGGACCCCCAAATAATATTCCTTGACGTGCTAAGGGGTATCTAGGGAGTGGGATAGGTTTAATAACTACCCTAACCCTAACGCGTACCCTAACCCTAACCCCTACCCTAACCCTAACACGAACCCTAATCCTAACCCGTACCCTAAACCGAGCCCTAACCTTCAAACTAACCCTAACCCTAACCCTAACCCATACCCTACGCCGTACACGAACCCGTACCTGAACCCGTACCCGAACCCGTACCCTAAGCCGTACCCTAACCCTAACCCTAACCCTAAGCTGCCCTTGACTGCTTCTGCCTCCAATAGATTTCCTAAGCACTAGTGTTTTAAGGAACAGGTTAAAAAGAGAATCCTAATGTGATTTCTTGATAATGGGTGTGTTCCTTACCTTCTCCTAGTGTCTAAACTCTTCTCCATGGCTGGACCCCCAAATAATATTCCTTGACGTGCTAAGGGGTATCTAGAGAGTGGGATAGGTTTAATAACTACCCTAACCCTAACGCGTACCCTAACTCTAACCACTACCCTAACCCTAACACGTACCCTAATCCTAACCCGTACCCTAAACCGAGCCCTAACCCTCAAACTAACCCAAACCCATACCCTACGCCGTACACTAACCCGTACCCGAACCCGTACCCTAAGCCGTGTCCTAACCCTAGCCCTAACCCTAACCCTAACCCTAAGCTACCCTTGACTGCTTCTGCCTCCAATAGATTTCCTAAGCACTAGTGTTTTAAGGAACAGGTTAAAAAGAGAATCCTAATGTGATTTCTTGATAATGGGTGTGTTCCTTATCTTCTCCTAGTGTCTAAACTCTTCTCCATGGCTGGACCCCCAAATAATATTCCTTGACGTGCTAAGGGGTATCTAGAGAGTGGGATAGGTTTAATAACTACCCTAACCCTAACGCGTACCCTAACCCTAACCCCTACCCTAACCCTAACACGAACCCTAATCCTAACCCGTACCCTAAACCGAGCCCTAACCTTCAAACTAACCCTAACCCTAACCCTAACACATACCCTACGCTGTACACGAACCCGTACCCGAACCCGTACCCTAAGCCGTACCCTAACCCAAACCCTAACCCTAACCCTAACCCTAAGCTACCCTTGACTGCTTCTTCCTCCAATAGATTTCCTAAGCACTAGTGTTTTAAGGAACAGGTTAAAAAGAGAATCCTAATGTGATTTCTTGATAATGGGTGTGTTCCTTATCTTCTCCTAGTGTCTAAACTCTTCTCCATGGCTGGACCCCCAAATAATATTCCTTGACGTGCTAAGGGGTATCTAGGGAGTGGGATAGGTTTAATAACTACCCTAACCCTAACCCCTACCCTAACCCTAACACGTACCCTAATCCTAACCCGTACCCTAAACCGAGCCCTAACCTTCAAACTTACCCTAACCCTAACACTAACCCATACCCTACGCCGTACTCGAACCCGTACCCGAACCCGTACCCTAAGCCGTACCCTAACCCTAACCCTAACAATAAACCTAAGCTACCCTTGACTGCTTCTGCCTCCAATAGATTTCCTAAGCACTAGTGTTTTAAGGAACAGGTTAAAAAGAGAATCCTAATGTGATTTCTTGATAATGGGTGTGTTCCTTATCTTCTCCTAGTGTCTAAACTTTTCTCCATGGCTGGACACCCAAATAATATTCCTTGACGTGCTAAGGGGTATCTAGAGAGTGGGATAGGTTTAATAACTACCCTAACCCTAACGCGTACCCTAACCCTAACCCCTACCCTAACCCTAACACGTAACCTAATCCTAACCCGTAACCTAAACCGAGCGCTAACACTCAAACTAACCCTAACCCTAACCCTAACCCATACCCTACGCCGTACACGAACCCGTACCCTAAGCCATACCCTAACCCTAACCCTAACCCTAACCCTAACCCTAAGCTACCCTTGACTGCTTCTGCCTCCAATAGATTTCCTAAGCACTAGTGTTTTAAGGAACAGGTTAAAAAGAGAATCCTAATGTGATTTCTTGATAATGGGTGTGTTCCTTACCTTCTCCTAGTGTCTAAACTCTTCTCCATGGCTGGACCCCCAAATAATATTCCTTGACGTGCTAAGGGGTATCTAGAGAGTGGGATAGGTTTAATAACTACCCTAACCCTAACACGTACCCTAACCCTAACCCCTACCCTAACCCTAACACGTACCTTAATCCTAACCCGTACCCTAAACCGAGCCCTAACCCTCAAACTAACCCTAACCCTAACCCTAACCCATACCCTACGCCGTACCCGAACCCGTACCCGAACCCGTACCCTAAGCCATACCCTAACCCTAACCCTAACCGTAACCCTAACTCTAAGCTACCCTTGACTGCTTCTGCCTCCAATAGATTTCCTAAGCACTAGTGTATTAAGGAACAGGTTAAAAAGAGAATCCTAATGTGATTTCAGGATACTGGGTGTGTTCCTTATCTTCTCATAGTGTCTAAACTCTTCTCCATGGCTGGACCCCCAAATAATATTCCTTGACGTGCTAAGGGGTATCTAGAGAGTGGGATAGGTTTAATAACTACCCTAACCCTAACGCGTACCCTAACCCTAACCCCTACCCTAACCCTAACACGAACCCTAATCCTAACCCGTACCCTAAACCGAGACCAAACCTTCAAACTAACCGTAACCCTAACACTAACCCATACCCTACGCCGTACACGAACCCGTACCCGAACCCGTACCCTAAGCCGTACCCTAACCCTAACCCTAACCCTAACCCTAACCCTAAGCTACCCTTGACTGCTTCTGCCTCCAATAGATTTCCTAAGCACTAGTGTTTTAAGGAACAGGTTAAAAAGAGAATCCTAATGTGATTTCTTGATAATGGGTGTGTTCCTTATCTTCTCCTACTGTCTAAACTCTTCTCCATGGCTGGACACCCAAATAATATTCCTTGACGTGCTAAGGGGTATCTAGAGAGTGGGATAGGTTTAATAACTACCCTAACCCTAACGCGTACCCTAACCCTAACCCCTACCCTAACCCTAACACGAACCCTAATCCTAACCCGTACCCTAAAACGAGCCCTAACCTTCAAACTAACCCTAACCCTAACCCAAACCCATACCCTACGCCGTACACGAACCCGTACCCGAACCCGTACCCTAAGCCGTGTCCTAACCCAAACCCTAACCCTAAGCTACCCTTGACTGCTTCTGCCTCCAATAGATTTCCTAAGCACTAGTGTTTTAAGGAACAGGTTAAAAAGAGAATCCTAATGTGATTTCTTGATAATGGGTGTGTTCCTTATCTTCTCCTTGTGTCTAAACTCTTCTCCATGCCTGGACCCCCAAATAATATTCCTTGACGTGCTAAGGGGTATCTAGAGAGTGGGATAGGTTTAATAACTACCCTAACCCTAACGCGTACCCTAACCCTAAACCCTACCCTAACCCTAACACGAACCCTAATCCTAACCCGTACCCTAAACCGAGCCCTAACCTTCAAACTAACACTAACCCTAACCCTAACCCATACCCTACGCCGTACATGAACCCGTACCCAAACCCGTACCCTAAGCCGTACCCTAACCCTAACCCTAACCCTAACCCTAACCCTAAGCTACCCTTGACTGCTTCTGCCTCCAATAGATTTCCTAAGCACTAGTGTTTTAAGGAACAGGTTAAAAAGAGAATCCTAATGTGATTTCTTGATAATGGGTGTGTTCCTTATCTTCTCCTAGTGTCTAAACTTTTCTCCATGGCTGGACACCCAAATAATATTCCTTGACGTGCTAAGGGGTATCTAGAGAGTGGGATAGGTTTAATAACTACCCTAACCCTAACGCGTACCCTAACCCTAAACCCTACCCTAACCCTAACACGTGCCCTAATCCTAACCCGTACCCTAAACCGAGCCCTTACCCTCAAACTAACCCTAACCCTAACCCTAACCCATATCCTACGCCATACCCAAACCCGTACCCGAACCCGTACCCGAACCCGTACCCTAAGCCGTACCCTATCCCTAACCCTAACCCTAAGCTACCCTTGACTGCTTCTGCCTCCAATAGATTTCCTAAGCACTAGTGTTTTAAGGAACAGGTTAAAAAGAGAATCCTAATGTGATTTCTTGATAATGGGTGTGTTCCTTATCTTCTCCTAGTGTCTAAACTCTTCTCCATGGCTGGACCCCAAAATAATATTCCTTGACGTGCTAAGTGGTATCTAGAGAGTGGGATAGGTTTAATAACTACCCTAACCCTAACGCGTACCCTAACCCTAACCCCTACCCTAACCCTAACACGAACCCTAATCCTAACCCGTACCCTAAACCGAGCCCTAACCTTCAAACTAACCCTAACCCTAACCCAAACCCATACCCTACGCCGAACACGAACCCGTACCCGAACCCGTACCCTAAGCCGTGTCCTAACCCTAGCCCTAACCCTAACCCTAACCCTAAGCTACCCTTGACTGCTTCTGCCTCCAATAGATTTCCTAAGCACTAGTGTTTTAAGGAACAGGTTAAAAAGAGAATCCTAATGTGATTTCTTGATAATGGGTGTGTTCCTTACCTTCTCCTAGTGTCTAAACTCTTCTCCATGGCTGGACCCCCAAATAATATTCCTTGACGTGCTAAGGGGTATCTAGAGAGTGGGATAGGTTTAATAACTACCCTAACCCTAACGCGTACCCTAACTCTAACCACTACCCTAACACTAACACGTACCCTAATCCTAACCCGTACCCTAAACCGAGCCCTAACCCTCAAACTAACCCTAACCCATACCCTACGCCGTACCCGAACCCGTACCCGAACCCGTACCCTAAGCCATACCCTAACCCTAACCCTAACCGTAACCCTAACTCTAAGCTACCCTTGACTGCTTCTGCCTCCAATAGATTTCCTAAGCACTAGTGTATTAAGGAACAGGTTAAAAAGAGAATCCTAATGTGATTTCAGGATAATGGGTGTGTTCCTTATCTTCTCATAGTGTCTAAACTCTTCTCCATGGCTGGACCCCCAAATAATATTCCTTGACGTGCTAAGGGGTATCTAGAGAGTGGGATAGGTTTAATAACTACCCTAACCCTAACGCGTACCCTAACCCTAACCCCTACCCTAACACTAACACGAACCCTAATCCTAACCCGTACCCTAAACCGAGCCCTAACCTTCAAACTAACCCTAAACCTAACCCAAACCCATACCCTACGCCGTACACTAACCCGTACCCGAACCCTTACCCTAAGCCGTGTCCTAACCCTAGCCCTAACCCTAACCCTAACCCTAAGCTACCCTTGACTGCTTCTGCCTCCAATAGATTTCCTAAGCACTAGTGTTTTAAGGAACAGGTTAAAAAGAGAATCCTAATGTGATTTCTTGATAATGGGTGTGTTCCTTATCTTCTCCTAGTGTCTAAACTCTTCTCCATGGCTGGACCCCCAAATAATATTCCTTGACGTGCTAAGGGGTATCTAGAGAGTGGGATAGGTTTAATAACTACCCTAACCCTAACGCGTACCCTAACCCTAACCCCTACCCTAACCCTAACACGAACCCTAATCCTAACCCGTACCCTAAACCGAGCCCTAACCTTCAAACTAACCCTAACCCTAACCCTAACACATACCCTACGCCGTACACGAACCCGTACCCGAACCCGTACCCTAAGCCGTACCCTAACCCAAACCCTAACCCTAACCCTAACCCTAAGCTACCCTTGACTGCTTCTGCCTCCAATAGATTTCCTAAGCACTAGTGCTTTAAGGAACAGGTTAAAAATAGAATCCTAATGTGATTTCTTGATAATGGGTGTGTTCCTTATCTTCTCCTACTGTCTAAAGTCTTCTCCATGGCTGGACCCCCAAATAATATTCCTTGACGTGCTAAGGGGTATCTAGGGAGTGGGATAGGTTTAATAACTACCCTAACCCTAACGCGTACCCTAACCCTAACCCCTACCCTAACCCTAACACGTACCCTAATCCTAACCCGTACCCTAAACCGAGCCCTAACCTTCAAACTTACCCTAACCCTAACACTAACCCATACCCTACGCCGTACTCGAACCCGTACCCGAACCCGTACCCTAAGCCGTACCCTAACCCTAACCCTAACAATAAACCTAAGCTACCCTTGACTGCTTCTGCCTCCAATAGATTTCCTAAGCACTAGTGTTTTAAGGAACAGGTTAAAAAGAGAATCCTAATGTGATTTCTTGATAATGGGTGTGTTCCTTATCTTCTCCTAGTGTCTAAACTTTTCTCCATGGCTGGACACCCAAATAATATTCCTTGACGTGCTAAGGGGTATCTAGAGAGTGGGATAGGTTTAATAACTACCCTAACCCTAACGCGTACCCTAACCCTAAACCCTACCCTAACCCTAACACGTACCCTAATCCTAACCCGTACCCTAAACCGAGCCCTTACCCTCAAACTAACCCTAACCCTAACCCTAACCCATATCCTACGCCATACCCAAACCCGTACCCGAACCCGTACCCTAAGCCGTACCCTAACCCTAACCCTAACCCTAAGCTACCCTTGACTTCTTCTGCCTCCAATAGATTTCCTAAGCACTAGTGTTTTAAGGAACAGGTTAAAAAGAGAATCCTAATGTGATTTCTTGATAATGGGTGTGTACCTTATCTTCTCCTAGTGTCTAAACTCTTCTCCATGGCTGGACGCCCAAATAATATTCCTTGACGTGCTAAGGGGTATCTAGAGAGTGGGATAGGTTTAATAACTACCCTAACCCTAACGCGTACCCTAACCCTAACCCCTACCCTAACCCTAACACGTAACCTAATCCTAACCCGTAACCTAAACCGAGCGCTAACACTCAAACTAACCCTAACCCTAACCCTAACCCATACCCTACGCCGTACACGAACCCGTACCCGAACCCGTACCCTAAGCCGTACCCTAACCCTAACCCTAACCCTAACCCTAAACCTAAGCTACCCTTGACTGCTTCTGCCTCCAATAGATTTCCTAAGCACTAGTGTTTTAAGGAACAGGTTAAAAAGAGAATCCTAATGTGATTTCTTGATAATGGGTGTGTTCCTTACCTTCTCCTAGTGTCTAAACTATTCTCCATGGCTGGACCCCCAAATAATATTCCTTGACGTGCTAAGGGGTATCTAGAGAGTGGGATAGGTTTAATAACTACCCTAACCCTAACGCGTACCCTAACCCTAACCCCTACCCTAACCCTAACACGTACCTTAATCCTAACCCGTACCCTAAAGCGAGCCCTAACCCTCAAACTAACCCTAACCCTAACCCTAACCCATACCCTACGCCGTACCCGAACCCGTACCCGAACCCGTACCCTAAGCCATACCCTAACCCTAACCCTAACCGTAACCCTAACTCTAAGCTACCCTTGACTGCTTCTGCCTCCAATAGATTTCCTAAGCACTAGTGTATTAAGGAACAGGTTAAAAAGAGAATCCTAATGTGATTTCAGGATAATGGGTGTGTTCCTTATCTTCTCATAGTGTCTAAACTCTTCTCCATGGCTGGACCCCCAAATAATATTCCTTGACGTGCTAAGGGGTATCTAGAGAGTGGGATAGGTTTAATAACTACCCTAACCCTAACGCGTACCCTAACCCTAACCCCTACCCTAACCCTAACACGAACCCTAATCCTAACCCGTACCCTAAACCGAGACCAAACCTTCAAACTAACCGTAACCCTAACACTAACCCATACCCTACGCCGTACACGAACCCGTACCCGAACCCGTACCCTAAGCCGTACCCTAACCCTAACCCTAACCCTAACCCTAACCCTAAGCTACCCTTGACTGCTTCTGCCTCCAATAGATTTCCTAAGCACTAGTGTTTTAAGGAACAGGTTAAAAAGAGAATCCTAATGTGATTTCTTGATAATGGGTGTGTTCCTTATCTTCTCCTACTGTCTAAACTCTTCTCCATGGCTGGACACCCAAATAATATTCCTTGACGTGCTAAGGGGTATCTAGAGAGTGGGATAGGTTTAATAACTACCCTAACCCTAACGCGTACCCTAACCCTAACCCCTACCCTAACCCTAACACGAACCCTAATCCTAACCCGTACCCTAAACCGAGCCCTAACCTTCAAACTAACCCTAACCCTAACCCTAACCCATATCCTACGCCATACCCAAACCCGTACCCGAACCCGTACCCGAACCCGTACCCTAAGTCGTACCCTAACCCTAACCCTAACCCTAAGCTACCCTTGACTGCTTCTGCCTCCAATAGATTTCCTAAGCACTAGTGTTTTAAGGAACAGGTTAAAAAGAGAATCCTAATGTGATTTCTTGATAATGGGTGTGTTCCTTATATTCTCCTACTGTCTAAACTCTTCTCCATGGCTGGACCCCCAAATAATATTCCTTGACGTGCTAAGTGGTATCTAGAGAGTGGGATAGGTTTAATAACTACCCTAACCCTAACGCGTACCCTAACCCTAACCCCTACCCTAACCCTAACACGTACCCTAATCCTAACCCGTACCCTAAACCGAGCCCTAACCTTCAAACTTACCCTAACCCTAACACTAACCCATACCCTACGCCGTACTCGAACCCGTACCCGAACCCGTACCCTAAGCCGTACCCTAACCCTAACCCTAACCCTAACCCTAACCCTAACCCTAACCCTAACCCTAACCCTAACCCTAACCTAACCCTAACCCTAACCCTCTACCCTAACCCTAACACGTACACTAATCCTAACCCGTACCCTAAACCGAGCCCTAACCCTCAAATTAACCCTAACCCTAACCCTAACCCATACCCTACGCCGTACCCGAACCCGTACCCTAAGCGGTACCCTAAAGCTAACCCTAACCCTAACCCTAACCCTAACCCTAACCCTAAGCTACCCTTGACTGCTTCTGCCTCCAATAGATTTCCTAAGCACTAGTGTATTAAGGAACAGGTTAAAAAGAGAATCCTAATGTGATTTCAGGATAAAGGGTGTGTTCCTTATCTTCTCCTAGTGTCTAAACTCTTCTCCATGGCTGGACCCCCAAATAATATTCCTTGACGTGCTAAGGGGTATCTAGAGAGTGGGATAGGTTTAATAACTACCCTAAACCTAACGCGTACCCTAACCCTAACATCTACCCTAACCCTAAAACGTACACTAATCCTAACCCGTACCCTAAACCGAGCCCTAACCCTCAAACTAACCCTACCCCTAAACCTAACCCATACCCTACGCCGTAACCGAACCCGTACCCGAAACCGTACCCTAAGAAGTACCCTAACCCTAAGCCTAACCCTAAGCTACCCTTGACTGCTTCTGCCTCCAATAGATTTCCTAAGCACTAGTGTATTAAGGAACAGGTTAAAAAGAGAATCCTAATGTGATTTCAGGATAATGGGTGTGTTCCTTATCTTCTCCTAGTGTCTAAACTGTTCTCCATGGCTGGACCCCCAAATAATATTCCTTGACGTGCTAAGGGGTATCTAGAGAGTGGGATAGGTTTAATAACTACCCTAACCCTAACGCGTACCCTAACCCTAAACCCTACCCTAAACCTAACACGAACCCTAATACTAACCCGTACCCTAAACCGAGCCCTAACCTTCAAACTAACCCTAACCCTAAACCTAACCCCTACCCTATGCCGTACACGAACCCGTACCCGAACCCGTACCCTAAGCCGTACCCTAAACCTAACCCTAACCCTAACCTAACCCTAAGCTACCATTGACTGCTTCTGCCTCCAATAGATTTCCTAAGCACTAGTGTTTTAAGGAACAGGTTAAAAAGAGAATCCTAATGTGATTTCTTGATAATGGGTGTGTTCCTTATCTTCTCCTAGTGTCTAAACTCTTCTCCATGGCTGGACACCCAAATAATATTCCTTGACGTGCTAAGGGGTATCTAGAGAGTGGGATAGGTTTAATAACTACCCTAACCCTAACGCGTACCCTAACCCTAACCCCTACCCTAACCCTAACACGTACCCTAATCCTAACCCGTACCCTAAACCGAGCCCTAACCCTCAAACTAACCCTAATCCTAACCCTAACCCATACCCTACGCCGTACCCGAACCCGTAACCTAACCCGTACCCTAAAACTAACCCTAACCCTAACCCTAAGATACCCTTGACTGCTTCTGCCTCCAATAGATTTCCTAAGCACTAGTGTTTTAAGGAACAGGTTAAAAAGAGAATCCTAATGTGATTTCTTGATAATGGGTTTGTTCCTTATCTTCTCCTAGTGTCTAAACTCTTCTCCATGGCTGGACCCCCAAATAATATTCCTTGACGTGCTAAGGGGTATCTAGAGAGTGGGATAGGTTTAATAACTACCCTAACCCTAACGCGTACCCTAACCCTAACCTCTACCCTAACCCTAACACGTACACTAATCCTAACCCGTACCCTAAACCGAGCCCTAACCCTCAAACTAACCCTAACCCTAAACCTAACCAATACCCTACGCCGTACCCGAACCCGTACCCGAACCCGTATCCTAAGCCGTACCCTAACCCTAACGCTAACCCTAACCCTAAGCTACCCTTGACTGCTTCTGCCTCCAATAGATTTCCTAAGCACTAGTGTATTAAGGAACAGGTTAAAAAGAGAATCCTAATGTGATTTCAGGATACTGGGTGTGTTCCTTATCTTCTCCTAGTGTCTAAACTCTTCTCCATGGCTGGACACCCAAATAATATTCCTTGACGTGCTAAGGGGTATCTAGAGAGTGGGATAGGTTTAATAACTACCTTAACCCTAACGCGTACCCTAACTCTAACCTCTACCCTAACCCTAACACGTACACTAATCCTAACCCGTACCCTAAACCGAGCCCTAACCCTCAAGCTAACCCTAACCCTAAACCTAACCCATACCCTACGCCGTACCCGAACCCGTACCCGAACCCGTACCCTAAGCCGTACCCTAAACCTAACCCTAACCCAAACCCTAACCCTAAGCTACCCTTGACTGCTTCTGCCTCCAATAGATTTCCTAAGCACTAGTGTATTAAGGAACAGGTTAAAAAGAGAATCCTAATGTGATTTCAGAATAATGGGTGTGTTCCTTATCTTCTCCTAGTGTCTAAACTGTTCTCCATGGCTGGACCCCCAAATAATATTCCTTGATGTGCTAAGGGGTATCTAGAGAGTGGGATAGGTTTAATAACTACCCTAACCCTAACGCGTACCCTAACCCTAAACCCTACCCTAAACCTAACACGAACCCTAATCCTAACCCGTACCCTAAACCGAGCCCTAACCTTCAAACTAAACCTAACCCTAAACCTAACCCCTACCCTATGCCGTACCTGAACCCGTACCCGAACCCGTACCCTAAGCCGTACCCTAAACCTAACCCTAACCCTAACCCTAACCCTAAGCTACCCTTGACTGCTTCTGCCTCCAATAGATTTCCTAAGCACTAGTGTTTTAAGGAACAGGTTAAAAAGAGAATCCTAATGTGATTTCTTGATAATGGGTGTGTTCCTTATCTTCTCCTAGTGTCTAAACTCTTCTCCATGGCTGGACCCCCAAATAATATTCCTTGACGTGCTAAGGGGTATCTAGATAGTGGGATAGGTTTAATAACTACCCTAACCCTAACGCGTTCCCTAACCCTAACCCCTACCCTAACCCTAACACGAACCCTAATCCTAACCCGTACCCTAAAACGAGCCCTAACCTTCAAACTAACCCTAACCCTAACCCTAACCCATACCCTACGCCGTACACGAACCCGGACCCGAACCCGTACCCTAAGCCGTACCCTAAACCTAACCCTAACCCTAACCCTAACCCTAAGCTACCCTTGACTGCTTCTGCCTCCAATACATTTCCTAAGCACTAGTGTTTTAAGGAACAGGTTAAAAAGAGAATCCTAATGTGATTTCTTGATAATGGGTGTGTTCCTTATCTTCTCCTAGTGTCTAAACTCTTCTCCATCGCTGGACCCCCAAATAATATTCCTTGACGTGCTAAGGGGTATCTAGAGAGTGGGATAGGTTTAATAACTACCTTAACCCTAACGCCTACCCTAACCCTAACCTCTACCCTAACCCTAACACGTACACTAATCCTAACCCGTACCCTAAACCGAGCCCTAACCCTCAAACTAACCCTAACACTAAATCTAACCCATACCCTACGCCGTACCCGAACCCGTACCCGAACCCGTACCCTAAGCCGTACCCTAACCCTAACCCTAACCCTAACCCTAACCCTAAGCTACCCTTGACTGCTTCTGCCTCCAATAGATTTCCTAAGCACTAGTGTATTAAGGAACAGGTTTAAAAGAGAATCCTAATGTGATTTCAGGATAATGGGTGTGTTCCTTATCTTCTCCTAGTGTCTAAACTCTTCTCCATGGCTGGACCCCCAAATGATATTCCTTGACGTGCTAAGGGGAATCTAGAGAGTGGGAAAGGTTTAATAACTACCCTAACCCTAACGCGTACCCTAACCCTAACCCCTACCCTAACCCTAACACGAACCCTAATCCTAACCCGTACCCTAAACCGAGCCCTACCCTTCAAACTAACCATAACCCTAACCCTAACCCATACCCTACGCCGTACACGAACCCGTACCCGAACCCGTTCCCTAAGCCGTACCCTAAACCTAACCCTAACCCTAACCCTAAGCTTCCCTTGACTGCTTCTGCCTCCAATAGATTTCCTAAGCACTAGTGTTTTAAGGAACAGGTTAAAAAGAGAATCCTAATGTGATTTCTTGATAATGGGTGTGTTCCTTATCTTCTCCTAGTGTCTAAATTCTTCTCCATGGCTGGACACCCAAATAATATTCCTTGACGTGCTAAGGGGTATCTAGAGAGTGGGATAGGTTTAATAACTACCCTAACCCTAACGCGTACCCTAACCCTAACCCCTACCCTAACCCTAACACGTACCCTAATCCTAACCCGTACCCTAAACCGAGCCCTAACCCTCAAACTAACCCTAACCCTAAACCTAACGCATACCCTACGCCGTACCCGAATCCGTAACCTAACCCGTACCCTAACACTAACCCTAAACCTATCCCTAAGCTACCCTTGACTGCTTCTGCCTCCAATAGATTTCCTAAGCACTAGTGTTTTAAGGAACAGGTTAAAAAGAGAATCCTAATGTGATTTCTTGATAATGGGTGTGTTCCTTTTCTTCTCCTAGTGTCTAAACTCTTCTCCATGGCTGGACCCCCAAATAATATTCCTTGACGTGCTAAGGGGTATCTAGAGAGTGGGATAGGTTTAATAACTACCCTAACCCTAAGGCGTACCCTAACCCTAACCTCTACCCTAACCCTAACACGTACACTAATCCTAACCCGTACCCTAAACCGAGACCTAACCCTCAAATTAACCCTAACCCTAACCCTAACCCATACCCTACGCCGTACCCGAACCCGTACCCTAAGCGGTACCCTAAAGCTAACCCTAACCCTAACCCTAACCCTAAACCTAACCCTAACCTACCCTTGACTGCTTCTGCCTCCAATAGATTTCCTAAGCACTAGTGTATTAAGGAACAGGTTAAAAAGAGAATCCTAATGTGATTTCAGGATAAAGGGTGTGTTCCTTATCTTCTCCTAGTGTCTAAACTCTTCTCCATGGCTGGACCCCCAAATAATATTCCTTGACGTGCTAAGGGGTATCTAGAGAGTGGGATAGGTTTAATAACTACCCTAACCCTAACGCGTACCCTAACCCTAACCTCTACCCTAACCCTAAAACGTACAGTAATCATAACCCGTACCCTAAACCGAGCCCTAACCCTCAAACTAACCCTACCCCTAAACCTAACCCATACCCTACGCCGTACCCGAACCCGTACCCGAACCCGTACCCTAAGAAGTACCCTAACCCTAAGCCTAACCCTAAGCTACCCTTGACTGCTTCTGCCTCCAATAGATTTCCTAAACACTAGTGTATTAAGGAACAGGTTAAAAAGAGAATCCTAATGTGATTTCTTGATAATGGGTGTGTTCCTTATCTTCTCCTAGTGTCTAAACTCTTCTCCATGGCTGGACCCCCAAATAATATTCCTTGACGTGCTAAGGGGTATCTAGAGAGTGGGATAGGTTTAATAACTACCCTAACCCTAACGCGTACCCTAACCCTAAACCCTACCCTAAACCTAACACGAACCCTAATACTAACCCGTACCCTAAACCGAGCCCTAACCTTCAAACTAACCCTAACCCTAAACCTAACCCCTACCCTATGCCGTACACGAACCCGTACCCGAACCCGTACCCTAAGCCGTACCCTAAACCTAACCCTAACCCTAACCTAACCCTAAGCTACCATTGACTGCTTCTGCCTCCAATAGATTTCCTAAGCACTAGTGTTTTAAGGAACAGGTTAAAAAGAGAATCCTAATGTGATTTCTTGATAATGGGTGTGTTCCTTATCTTCTCCTAGTGTTTAAACTCTTCTCCATGGCTGGACACCCAAATAATATTCCTTGACGTGCTAAGGGGTATCTAGAGAGTGGGATAGGTTTAATAACTACCCTAACCCTAACGCGTACCCTAACCCTAACCCCTACCCTAACCCTAACACGTACCCTAATCCTAACCCGTACCCTAAACCGAGCCCTAACCCTCAAACTAACCCTAATCCTAACCCTAACCCATACCCTACGCCGTACCCGAACCCGTAACCTAACCCGTACCCTAAAACTAACCCTAACCCTAACCCTAAGCTACCCTTGACTGCTTCTGCCTCCAATAGATTTCCTAAGCACTAGTGTTTTAAGGAACAGGTTAAAAAGAGAATCCTAATGTGATTTCTTGATAATGGGTGTGTTCCTTATCTTCTCCTAGTGTCTAAACTCTTCTCCATGGCTGGACCCCCAAATAATATTCCTTGACGTGCTAAGGGGTATCTAGAGAGTGGGATAGGTTTAATAACTACCCTAACCCTAACGCGTACCCTAACCCTAACCTCTACCCTAACCCTAACACGTACACTAATCCTAACCCGTACCCTAAACCGAGCCCTAACCCTCAAACTAACCCTAACCCTAAACCTAACCCATACCCTACGCCGTACCCGAACCCGTACCCGAACCCGTACCCTAAGCCGTACCCTAACCCTAACCCTAACCCTAACCCTAAGCTACCCTTGACTGCTTCTGCCTCCAATAGATTTCCTAAGCACTAGTGTATTAAGGAACAGGTTAAAAAGAGAATCCTAATGTGATTTCAGGATAATGGGTGTGTTCCTTATCTTCTCCTAGTGTCTAAACTCTTCTCCATGGCTGGACCCCCAAATAATATTCCTTGACGTGCTAAGGGGTATCTAGAGAGTGGGATAGGTTTAATAACTACCTTAACCCTAACGCGTACCCTAACCCTAACCTCTACCCTAACCCTAACACGTACACTAATCCTAACCCGTACCCTAAACCGAGCCCTAACCCTCAAGCTAACCCTAACCCTAAACCTAACCCATACCCTACGCCGTACCCGAACCCGTACCTGAACCCGTACCCTAAGCCGTACCCTAACCCTAACCCTAACCCAAACCCTAACTCTAAGCTACCCTTGACTGCTTCTGCCTCCAATAGATTTCCTAAGCACTAGTGTATTAAGGAACAGTTTAAAAAGAGAATCCTAATGTGATTTCAGGATAATGGGTGTGTTCCTTATCTTCTCCTAGTGTCTAAACTGTTCTCCATGGCTGGACCCCCAAATAATATTCCTTGATGTGCTAAGGGGTATCTAGAGAGTGGGATAGGTTTAATAACTACCCTAACCCTAACGCGTACCCTAACCCTAAACCCTACCCTAACCCTAACACGAACCCTAATCCTAACCCGTACCCTAAACCGAGCCCTAACCTTCAAACTAAACCTAACCCTAAACCTAAACCCTACCCTATGCCGTACCTGAACCCGTACCCGAACCCGTACCCTAAGCCGTACCCTAAACCTAACCCTAATGCTAACCCTAACCCTAAGCTACCATTGACTGCTTCTGCCTCCAATAGATTTCCTAAGCACTAGTGTTTTAAGGAACAGGTTAAAAAGAGAATCCTAATGTGATTTCTTGATAATGGGTGTGTTCCTTATCTTCTCCTAGTGTCTAAACTCTTCTCCATGGCAGGACACCCAAATAATATTCCTTGACGTGCTAAGGGGTATCTAGAGAGTGGGATAGGTTTAATAACTACCCTAACCCTAACGCGTACCCTAAGCCTAACCCGTACCCTAACCCTAACACGTACCCTAATCCTAACCCGTACCCTAAACCGAGCCCTAACCCTCAAACTAACCCTAACCCTAACCCTAACCCATACCCTACGCCGTACCCAAACCCGTAACCTAACCCGTACCCTAACCCTAACCCTAACCCTAACCCTAAGCTACCCTTGACTGCTTCTGCCTCCAATAGATTTCCTAAGCACTAGTGTTTTAAGGAACAGGTTAAAAAGAGAATCGTAATGTGATTTCTTGATAATGGGTGGGTTCCTTATCTTCTCCTAGTGTCTAAACTCTTCTCCATGGCTGGACACCCAAATAATATTCCTTGACGTGCTAAGGGGTATCTAGAGAGTGGGATAGGTTTAATAACTACCCTAACCCTAACGAGTACCCTAACCCAAACCCCTACCCTAACCCTAACACGTACCCTAATCCTAACCCGTACCCTAAACCGAGCCCTAACCCTCAAACTAACCCTAATCCTAACCCTAACCCATACCCTACGCCGTACCCGAACCCGTAACCTAACCCGTACCCTAACACTAACCCTAACCCTAACCCTAAGCTACCCTTGACTGCTTTTGCCTCTAATAGATTTCCTAAGCACTAGTGTTTTAAGGAACAGGTTAAAAAGAGAATCCTAATGTGATTTCTTGATAATGGGTGTGTTCCTTATCTTCTCCTAGTGTTTAAACTCTTCTCCATGGCTGGACACCCAAATAATATTCCTTGACGTGCTAAGGGGTATCTAGAGAGTGGGATAGGTTTAATAACTACCCTAACCCTAACGCGTACCCTAACCCTAACCCCTACCCTAACCCTAACACGTACCCTAATCCTAACCCGTACCCTAAACCGAGCCCTAACCCTCAAACTAACCCTAATCCTAACCCTAACCCATACCCTACGCCGTACCCGAACCCGTAACCTAACCCGTACCCTAAAACTAACCCTAACCCTAACCCTAAGATACCCTTGACTGCTTCTGCCTCCAATAGATTTCCTAAGCACTAGTGTTTTAAGGAACAGGTTAAAAAGAGAATCCTAATGTGATTTCTTGATAATGGGTGTGTTCCTTATCTTCTCCTAGTGTCTAAACTCTTCTCCATGGCTGGACCCCCAAATAATATTCCTTGACGTGCTAAGGGGTATCTAGAGAGTGGGATAGGTTTAATAACTACCCTAACCCTAACGCGTACCCTAACCCTAACCTCTACCCTAACCCTAACACGTACACTAATCCTAACCCGTACCCTAAACCGAGCCCTAACCCTCAAACTAACCCTAACCCTAAACCTAACCAATACCCTACGCCGTACCCGAACCCGTACCCGAACCCGTATCCTAAGCCGTACCCTAACCCTAACGCTAACCCTAACCCTAAGCTACCCTTGACTGCTTCTGCCTCCAATAGATTTCCTAAGCACTAGTGTATTAAGGAACAGGTTAAAAAGAGAATCCTAATGTGATTTCAGGATAATGGGTGTGTTCCTTATCTTCTCCTAGTGTCTAAACTCTTCTCCATGGCTGGACACCCAAATAATATTCCTTGACGTGCTAAGGGGTATCTAGAGAGTGGGATAGGTTTAATAACTACCTTAACCCTAACGCGTACCCTAACTCTAACCTCTACCCTAACCCTAACACGTACACTAATCCTAACCCGTACCCTAAACCGAGCCCTAACCCTCAAGCTAACCCTAACCCTAAACCTAACCCATACCCTACGCCGTACCCGAACCCGTACCCGAACCCATACCCTAAGCCGTACCCTAACCCTAACCCTAACCCAAACCCTAACCCTAAGCTACCCTTGACTGCTTCTGCCTCCAATAGATTTCCTAAGCACTAGTGTATTAAGGAACAGGTTAAAAAGAGAATCCTAATGTGATTTCAGAATAATGGGTGTGTTCCTTATCTTCTCCTAGTGTCTAAACTGTTCTCCATGGCTGGACCCCCAAATAATATTCCTTGATGTGCTAAGGGGTATCTAGAGAGTGGGATAGGTTTAATAACTACCCTAACCCTAACGCGTACCCTAACCCTAAACCCTACCCTAAACCTAACACGAACCCTAATCCTAACCCGTACCCTAAACCGAGCCCTAACCTTCAAACTAAACCTAACCCTAAACCTAACCCCTACCCTATGCCGTACCTGAACCCGTACCCGAACCCGTACCCTAAGCCGTACCCTAAACCTAACCCTAACCCTAACCCTAACCCTAAGCTACCCTTGACTGCTTCTGCCTCCAATAGATTTCCTAAGCACTAGTGTTTTAAGGAACAGGTTAAAAAGAGAATCCTAATGTGATTTCTTGATAATGGGTGTGTTCCATATCTTCTCCTAGTGTCTAAACTCTTCTCCATGGCTGGACCCCCAAATAATATTCCTTGACGTGCTAAGGGGTATCTAGAGAGTGGGATAGGTTTAATAACTACCCTAACCCTAACGCGTTCCCTAACCCTAACCCCTACCCTAACCCTAACACGAACCCTAATCCTAACCCGTACCCTAAAACGAGCCCTAACCTTCAAACTAACCCTAACCCTAACCCTAACCCATACCCTACGCCGTACACGAACCCGGACCCGAACCCGTACCCTAAGCCGTACCCTAAACCTAACCCTAACCCTAACCCTAACCCTAAGCTACCCTTGACTGCTTCTGCCTCCAATACATTTCCTAAGCACTAGTGTTTTAAGGAACAGGTTAAAAAGAGAATCCTAATGTGATTTCTTGATAATGGGTGTGTTCCTTATCTTCTCCTAGTGTCTAAACTCTTCTCCATCGCTGGACCCCCAAATAATATTCCTTGACGTGCTAAGGGGTATCTAGAGAGTGGGATAGGTTTAATAACTACCTTAACCCTAACGCCTACCCTAACCCTAACCTCTACCCTAACCCTAACACGTACACTAATCCTAACCCGTACCCTAAACCGAGCCCTAACCCTCAAACTAACCCTAACACTAAATCTAACCCATACCCTACGCCGTACCCGAACCCGTACCCGAACCCGTACCCTAAGCCGTACCCTAACCCTAACCCTAACCCTAACCCTAACCCTAAGCTACCCTTGACTGCTTCTGCCTCCAATAGATTTCCTAAGCACTAGTGTATTAAGGAACAGGTTTAAAAGAGAATCCTAATGTGATTTCAGGATAATGGGTGTGTTCCTTATCTTCTCCTAGTGTCTAAACTCTTCTCCATGGCTGGACCCCCAAATGATATTCCTTGACGTGCTAAGGGGAATCTAGAGAGTGGGAAAGGTTTAATAACTACCCTAACCCTAACGCGTACCCTAACCCTAACCCCTACCCTAACCCTAACACGAACCCTAATCCTAACCCGTACCCTAAACCGAGCCCTACCCTTCAAACTAACCATAACCCTAACCCTAACCCATACCCTACGCCGTACACGAACCCGTACCCGAACCCGTTCCCTAAGCCGTACCCTAAACCTAACCCTAACCCTAACCCTAAGCTTCCCTTGACTGCTTCTGCCTCCAATAGATTTCCTAAGCACTAGTGTTTTAAGGAACAGGTTAAAAAGAGAATCCTAATGTGATTTCTTGATAATGGGTGTGTTCCTTATCTTCTCCTAGTGTCTAAATTCTTCTCCATGGCTGGACACCCAAATAATATTCCTTGACGTGCTAAGGGGTATCTAGAGAGTGGGATAGGTTTAATAACTACCCTAACCCTAACGCGTACCCTAACCCTAACCCCTACCCTAACCCTAACACGTACCCTAATCCTAACCCGTACCCTAAACCGAGCCCTAACCCTCAAACTAACCCTAACCCTAAACCTAACCCATACCCTACGCCGTACCCGAACCCGTAACCTAACCCGTACCCTAACACTAACCCTAAACCTATCCCTAAGCTACCCTTGACTGCTTCTGCCTCCAATAGATTTCCTAAGCACTAGTGTTTTAAGGAACAGGTTAAAAAGAGAATCCTAATGTGATTTCTTGATAATGGGTGTGTTCCTTTTCTTCTCCTAGTGTCTAAACTCTTCTCCATGGCTGGACCCCCAAATAATATTCCTTGACGTGCTAAGGGGTATCTAGAGAGTGGGATAGGTTTAATAACTACCCTAACCCTAAGGCGTACCCTAACCCTAACCTCTACCCTAACCCTAACACGTACACTAATCCTAACCCGTACCCTAAACCGAGACCTAACCCTCAAATTAACCCTAACCCTAACCCTAACCCATACCCTACGCCGTACCCGAACCCGTACCCTAAGCGGTACCCTAAAGCTAACCCTAACCCTAACCCTAACCCTAAACCTAACCCTAAGCTACCCTTGACTGCTTCTGCCTCCAATAGATTTCCTAAGCACTAGTGTATTAAGGAACAGGTTAAAAAGAGAATCCTAATGTGATTTCAGGATAAAGGGTGTGTTCCTTATCTTCTCCTAGTGTCTAAACTCTTCTCCATGGCTGGACCCCCAAATAATATTCCTTGACGTGCTAAGGGGTATCTAGAGAGTGGGATAGGTTTAATAACTACCCTAACCCTAACGCGTACCCTAACCCTAACCTCTACCCTAACCCTAAAACGTACAGTAATCATAACCCGTACCCTAAACCGAGCCCTAACCCTCAAACTAACCCTACCCCTAAACCTAACCCATACCCTACGCCGTACCCGAACCCGTACCCGAACCCGTACCCTAAGAAGTACCCTAACCCTAAGCCTAACCCTAAGCTACCCTTGACTGCTTCTGCCTCCAATAGATTTCCTAAACACTAGTGTATTAAGGAACAGGTTAAAAAGAGAATCCTAATGTGATTTCTTGATAATGGGTGTGTTCCTTATCTTCTCCTAGTGTCTAAACTCTTCTCCATGGCTGGACCCCCAAATAATATTCCTTGACGTGCTAAGGGGTATCTAGAGAGTGGGATAGGTTTAATAACTACCCTAACCCTAACGCGTACCCTAACCCTAAACCCTACCCTAAACCTAACACGAACCCTAATACTTACCCGTACCCTAAACCGAGCCCTAACCTTCAAACTAACCCTAACCCTAAACCTAACCCCTACCCTATGCCGTACACGAACCCGTACCCGAACCCGTACCCTAAGCCGTACCCTAAACCTAACCCTAACCCTAACCTAACCCTAAGCTACCATTGACTGCTTCTGCCTCCAATAGATTTCCTAAGCACTAGTGTTTTAAGGAACAGGTTAAAAAGAGAATCCTAATGTGATTTCTTGATAATGGGTGTGTTCCTTATCTTCTCCTAGTGTCTAAACTCTTCTCCATGGCTGGACACCCAAATAATATTCCTTGACGTGCTAAGGGGTATCTAGAGAGTGGGATAGGTTTAATAACTACCCTAACCCTAACGCGTACCCTAACCCTAACCCCTACCCTAACCCTAACACGTACCCTAATCCTAACCCGTACCCTAAACCGAGCCCTAACCCTCAAACTAACCCTAACCCTAACCCATTCCCTACGCCGTACCCGAACCCGTAACCTAACCCGTACCCTAACACTAACCCTAAACCTAACCCTAAGCTACCCTTGACTGCTTCTGCCTCCAATAGATTTCCTAAGCACTAGTGTTTTAAGGAACAGGTTAAAAAGAGAATCCTAATGTGATTTCTTGATAATGGGTGTGTTCCTTATCTTCTCCTAGTGTTTAAACTCTTCTCCATGGCTGGACACCCAAATAATATTCCTTGACGTGCTAAGGGGTATCTAGAGAGTGGGATAGGTTTAATAACTACCCTAACCCTAACGCGTACCCTAACCCTAACCCCTACCCTAACCCTAACACGTACCCTAATCCTAACCCGTACCCTAAACCGAGCCCTAACCCTCAAACTAACCCTAATCCTAACCCTAACCCATACCCTACGCCGTACCCGAACCCGTAACCTAACCCGTACCCTAAAACTAACCCTAACCCTAACCCTAAGCTACCCTTGACTGCTTCTGCCTCCAATAGATTTCCTAAGCACTAGTGTTTTAAGGAACAGGTTAAAAAGAGAATCCTAATGTGATTTCTTGATAATGGGTGTGTTCCTTATCTTCTCCTAGTGTCTAAACTCTTCTCCATGGCTGGACCCCCAAATAATATTCCTTGACGTGCTAAGGGGTATCTAGAGAGTGGGATAGGTTTAATAACTACCCTAACCCTAACGCGTACCCTAACCCTAACCTCTACCCTAACCCTAACACGTACACTAATCCTAACCCGTACCCTAAACCGAGCCCTAACCCTCAACTAACCCTAACCCTAAACCTAACCCATACCCTACGCCGTACCCGAACCCGTACCCGAACCCGTACCCTAAGCCGTACCCTAACCCTAACCCTAACCCTAACCCTAAGCTACCCTTGACTGCTTCTGCCTCCAATAGATTTCCTAAGCACTAGTGTATTAAGGAACAGGTTAAAAAGAGAATCCTAATGTGATTTCAGGATAATGGGTGTGTTCCTTATCTTCTCCTAGTGTCTAAACTCTTCTCCATGGCTGGACCCCCAAATAATATTCCTTGACGTGCTAAGGGGTATCTAGAGAGTGGGATAGGTTTAATAACTACCTTAACCCTAACGCGTACCCTAACCCTAACCTCTACCCTAACCCTAACACGTACACTAATCCTAACCCGTACCCTAAACCGAGCCCTAACCCTCAAGCTAACCCTAACCCTAAACCTAACCCATACCCTACGCCGTACCCGAACCCGTACCTGAACCCGTACCCTAAGCCGTACCCTAACCCTAACCCTAACCCAAACCCTAACTCTAAGCTACCCTTGACTGCTTCTGCCTCCAATAGATTTCCTAAGCACTAGTGTATTAAGGAACAGTTTAAAAAGAGAATCCTAATGTGATTTCAGGATAATGGGTGTGTTCCTTATCTTCTCCTAGTGTCTAAACTGTTCTCCATGGCTGGACCCCCAAATAATATTCCTTGATGTGCTAAGGGGTATCTAGAGAGTGGGATAGGTTTAATAACTACCCTAACCCTAACGCGTACCCTAACCCTAAACCCTACCCTAACCCTAACACGAACCCTAATCCTAACCCGTACCCTAAACCGAGCCCTAACCTTCAAACTAAACCTAACCCTAAACCTAAACCCTACCCTATGCCGTACCTGAACCCGTACCCGAACCCGTACCCTAAGCCGTACCCTAAACCTAACCCTAATGCTAACCCTAACCCTAAGCTACCATTGACTGCTTCTGCCTCCAATAGATTTCCTAAGCACTAGTGTTTTAAGGAACAGGTTAAAAAGAGAATCCTAATGTGATTTCTTGATAATGGGTGTGTTCCTTATCTTCTCCTAGTGTCTAAACTCTTCTCCATGGCAGGACACCCAAATAATATTCCTTGACGTGCTAAAGGGTATCTAGAGAGTGGGATAGGTTTAATAACTACCCTAACCCTAACGCGTACCCTAAGCCTAACCCGTACCCTAACCCTAACACGTACCCTAATCCTAACCCGTACCCTAAACCGAGCCCTAACCCTCAAACTAACCCTAACCCTAACCCTAACCCATACCCTACGCCGTACCCAAACCCGTAACCTAACCCGTACCCTAACCCTAACCCTAACCCTAACCCTAAGCTACCCTTGACTGCTTCTGCCTCCAATAGATTTCCTAAGCACTAGTGTTTTAAGGAACAGGTTAAAAAGAGAATCGTAATGTGATTTCTTGATAATGGGTGGGTTCCTTATCTTCTCCTAGTGTCTAAACTCTTCTCCATGGCTGGACACCCAAATAATATTCCTTGACGTGCTAAGGGGTATCTAGAGAGTGGGATAGGTTTAATAACTACCCTAACCCTAACGAGTACCCTAACCCAAACCCCTACCCTAACCCTAACACGTACCCTAATCCTAACCCGTACCCTAAACCGAGCCCTAACCCTCAAACTAACCCTAATCCTAACCCTAACCCATACCCTACGCCGTACCCGAACCCGTAACCTAACCCGTACCCTAACACTAACCCTAACCCTAACCCTAAGCTACCCTTGACTGCTTTTGCCTCTAATAGATTTCCTAAGCACTAGTGTTTTAAGGAACAGGTTAAAAAGAGAATCCTAATGTGATTTCTTGATAATGGGTGTGTTCCTTATCTTCTCCTAGTGTTTAAACTCTTCTCCATGGCTGGACACCCAAATAATATTCCTTGACGTGCTAAGGGGTATCTAGAGAGTGGGATAGGTTTAATAACTACCCTAACCCTAACGCGTACCCTAACCCTAACCCCTACCCTAACCCTAACACGTACCCTAATCCTAACCCGTACCCTAAACCGAGCCCTAACCCTCAAACTAACCCTAATCCTAACCCTAACCCATACCCTACGCCGTACCCGAACCCGTAACCTAACCCGTACCCTAAAACTAACCCTAACCCTAACCCTAAGATACCCTTGACTGCTTCTGCCTCCAATAGATTTCCTAAGCACTAGTGTTTTAAGGAACAGGTTAAAAAGAGAATCCTAATGTGATTTCTTGATAATGGGTGTGTTCCTTATCTTCTCCTAGTGTCTAAACTCTTCTCCATGGCTGGACCCCCAAATAATATTCCTTGACGTGCTAAGGGGTATCTAGAGAGTGGGATAGGTTTAATAACTACCCTAACCCTAACGCGTACCCTAACCCTAACCTCTACCCTAACCCTAACACGTACACTAATCCTAACCCGTACCCTAAACCGAGCCCTAACCCTCAAACTAACCCTAACCCTAAACCTAACCAATACCCTACGCCGTACCCGAACCCGTACCCGAACCCGTATCCTAAGCCGTACCCTAACCCTAACGCTAACCCTAACCCTAAGCTACCCTTGACTGCTTCTGCCTCCAATAGATTTCCTAAGCACTAGTGTATTAAGGAACAGGTTAAAAAGAGAATCCTAATGTGATTTCAGGATAATGGGTGTGTTCCTTATCTTCTCCTAGTGTCTAAACTCTTCTCCATGGCTGGACACCCAAATAATATTCCTTGACGTGCTAAGGGGTATCTAGAGAGTGGGATAGGTTTAATAACTACCTTAACCCTAACGCGTACCCTAACTCTAACCTCTACCCTAACCCTAACACGTACACTAATCCTAACCCGTACCCTAAACCGAGCCCTAACCCTCAAGCTAACCCTAACCCTAAACCTAACCCATACCCTACGCCGTACCCGAACCCGTACCCGAACCCATACCCTAAGCCGTACCCTAACCCTAACCCTAACCCAAACCCTAACCCTAAGCTACCCTTGACTGCTTCTGCCTCCAATAGATTTCCTAAGCACTAGTGTATTAAGGAACAGGTTAAAAAGAGAATCCTAATGTGATTTCAGAATAATGGGTGTGTTCCTTATCTTCTCCTAGTGTCTAAACTGTTCTCCATGGCTGGACCCCCAAATAATATTCCTTGATGTGCTAAGGGGTATCTAGAGAGTGGGATAGGTTTAATAACTACCCTAACCCTAACGCGTACCCTAACCCTAAACCCTACCCTAAACCTAACACGAACCCTAATCCTAACCCGTACCCTAAACCGAGCCCTAACCTTCAAACTAAACCTAACCCTAAACCTAACCCCTACCCTATGCCGTACCTGAACCCGTACCCGAACCCGTACCCTAAGCCGTACCCTAAACCTAACCCTAACCCTAACCCTAACCCTAAGCTACCCTTGACTGCTTCTGCCTCCAATAGATTTCCTAAGCACTAGTGTTTTAAGGAACAGGTTAAAAAGAGAATCCTAATGTGATTTCTTGATAATGGGTGTGTTCCATATCTTCTCCTAGTGTCTAAACTCTTCTCCATGGCTGGACCCCCAAATAATATTCCTTGACGTGCTAAGGGGTATCTAGAGAGTGGGATAGGTTTAATAACTACCCTAACCCTAACGCGTTCCCTAACCCTAACCCCTACCCTAACCCTAACACGAACCCTAATCCTAACCCGTACCCTAAAACGAGCCCTAACCTTCAAACTAACCCTAACCCTAACCCTAACCCATACCCTACGCCGTACACGAACCCGGACCCGAACCCGTACCCTAAGCCGTACCCTAAACCTAACCCTAACCCTAACCCTAACCCTAAGCTACCCTTGACTGCTTCTGCCTCCAATACATTTCCTAAGCACTAGTGTTTTAAGGAACAGGTTAAAAAGAGAATCCTAATGTGATTTCTTGATAATGGGTGTGTTCCTTATCTTCTCCTAGTGTCTAAACTCTTCTCCATCGCTGGACCCCCAAATAATATTCCTTGACGTGCTAAGGGGTATCTAGAGAGTGGGATAGGTTTAATAACTACCTTAACCCTAACGCCTACCCTAACCCTAACCTCTACCCTAACCCTAACACGTACACTAATCCTAACCCGTACCCTAAACCGAGCCCTAACCCTCAAACTAACCCTAACACTAAATCTAACCCATACCCTACGCCGTACCCGAACCCGTACCCGAACCCGTACCCTAAGCCGTACCCTAACCCTAACCCTAACCCTAACACTAACCCTAAGCTACCCTTGACTGCTTCTGCCTCCAATAGATTTCCTAAGCACTAGTGTATTAAGGAACAGGTTTAAAAGAGAATCCTAATGTGATTTCAGGATAATGGGTGTGTTCCTTATCTTCTCCTAGTGTCTAAACTCTTCTCCATGGCTGGACCCACAAATGATATTCCTTGACGTGCTAAGGGGAATCTAGAGAGTGGGAAAGGTTTAATAACTACCCTAACCCTAACGCGTACCCTAACCCTAACCCCTACCCTAACCCTAACACGAACCCTAATCCTAACCCGTACCCTAAACCGAGCCCTACCCTTCAAACTAACCATAACCCTAACCCTAACCCATACCCTACGCCGTACACGAACCCGTACCCGAACCCGTTCCCTAAGCCGTACCCTAAACCTAACCCTAACCCTAACCCTAAGCTTCCCTTGACTGCTTCTGCCTCCAATAGATTTCCTAAGCACTAGTGTTTTAAGGAACAGGTTAAAAAGAGAATCCTAATGTGATTTCTTGATAATGGGTGTGTTCCTTATCTTCTCCTAGTGTCTAAATTCTTCTCCATGGCTGGACACCCAAATAATATTCCTTGACGTGCTAAGGGGTATCTAGAGAGTGGGATAGGTTTAATAACTACCCTAACCCTAACGCGTACCCTAACCCTAACCCCTACCCTAACCCTAACACGTACCCTAATCCTAACCCGTACCCTAAACCGAGCCCTAACCCTCAAACTAACCCTAACCCTAAACCTAACCCATACCCTACGCCGTACCCGAACCCGTAACCTAACCCGTACCCTAACACTAACCCTAAACCTATCCCTAAGCTACCCTTGACTGCTTCTGCCTCCAATAGATTTCCTAAGCACTAGTGTTTTAAGGAACAGGTTAAAAAGAGAATCCTAATGTGATTTCTTGATAATGGGTGTGTTCCTTTTCTTCTCCTAGTGTCTAAACTCTTCTCCATGGCTGGACCCCCAAATAATATTCCTTGACGTGCTAAGGGGTATCTAGAGAGTGGGATAGGTTTAATAACTACCCTAACCCTAAGGCGTACCCTAACCCTAACCTCTACCCTAACCCTAACACGTACACTAATCCTAACCCGTACCCTAAACCGAGACCTAACCCTCAAATTAACCCTAACCCTAACCCTAACCCATACCCTACGCCGTACCCGAACCCGTACCCTAAGCGGTACCCTAAAGCTAACCCTAACCCTAACCCTAACCCTAAACCTAACCCTAAGCTACCCTTGACTGCTTCTGCCTCCAATAGATTTCCTAAGCACTAGTGTATTAAGGAACAGGTTAAAAAGAGAATCCTAATGTGATTTCAGGATAAAGGGTGTGTTCCTTATCTTCTCCTAGTGTCTAAACTCTTCTCCATGGCTGGACCCCCAAATAATATTCCTTGACGTGCTAAGGGGTATCTAGAGAGTGGGATAGGTTTAATAACTACCCTAACCCTAACGCGTACCCTAACCCTAACCTCTACCCTAACCCTAAAACGTACAGTAATCATAACCCGTACCCTAAACCGAGCCCTAACCCTCAAACTAACCCTACCCCTAAACCTAACCCATACCCTACGCCGTACCCGAACCCGTACCCGAACCCGTACCCTAAGAAGTACCCTAACCCTAAGCCTAACCCTAAGCTACCCTTGACTGCTTCTGCCTCCAATAGATTTCCTAAACACTAGTGTATTAAGGAACAGGTTAAAAAGAGAATCCTAATGTGATTTCTTGATAATGGGTGTGTTCCTTATCTTCTCCTAGTGTCTAAACTCTTCTCCATGGCTGGACCCCCAAATAATATTCCTTGACGTGCTAAGGGGTATCTAGAGAGTGGGATAGGTTTAATAACTACCCTAACCCTAACGCGTACCCTAACCCTAAACCCTACCCTAAACCTAACACGAACCCTAATACTTACCCGTACCCTAAACCGAGCCCTAACCTTCAAACTAACCCTAACCCTAAACCTAACCCCTACCCTATGCCGTACACGAACCCGTACCCGAACCCGTACCCTAAGCCGTACCCTAAACCTAACCCTAACCCTAACCTAACCCTAAGCTACCATTGACTGCTTCTGCCTCCAATAGATTTCCTAAGCACTAGTGTTTTAAGGAACAGGTTAAAAAGAGAATCCTAATGTGATTTCTTGATAATGGGTGTGTTCCTTATCTTCTCCTAGTGTCTAAACTCTTCTCCATGGCTGGACACCCAAATAATATTCCTTGACGTGCTAAGGGGTATCTAGAGAGTGGGATAGGTTTAATAACTACCCTAACCCTAACGCGTACCCTAACCCTAACCCCTACCCTAACCCTAACACGTACCCTAATCCTAACCCGTACCCTAAACCGAGCCCTAACCCTCAAACTAACCCTAACCCTAACCCATTCCCTACGCCGTACCCGAACCCGTAACCTATCCCGTACCCTAACACTAACCCTAAACCTAACCCTAAGCTACCCTTGACTGCTTCTGCCTCCAATAGATTTCA